>NC_137007.1:20640369-20670369 GCF_032717465.1 Coenobita brevimanus | reverse complement strand
TCCCATCGAATGTTAGCTTCTCTTTTCATATCTATTTTCGCACCTCTTTCCCAGCTGACACTCTGTTTTTCCATCCATGATAATCCGTTATTCATTTCCCTTGTTAGTTTCTCCAACTTCTCATTTCTTTTCAACGTTCCTAGTTTCACTTCCTCTCCTCATACGTCTCGTCATTCATAAGTTCCTGGTGGTGTTGTAGTGTCACTGATATAACTGGGCGGCTTAGCTGCCTGTATTGCAAACGTGTCCTTTATTTCCCTATCCTTCAGAAGGAGGATGGTGGACTGTAGGTGATGGGCAACTTCAGCCTGTAATCCATGGGGGTCACGCTTCAGATCTTTGGGCTACAAGTAGCCTGCTCGACTATACATTTTTTTATCATCGGTCCCCCTGTCATGCTTATTCTTTCTTTCCTTCAGTTTCTTTATCCTCCGGTTTAACCTTCTCTTTTCATCTCCGTATATATCCCATTGAGACCCGGGATAGATGCAGTTGGGTTATTGGTGGAAGCGTGATTAGGGAACCGCTCTTTGCCTATTGGCTCGTAGCCGCGAAGCTCATAGGTCCAAACCTCGGTGTTCCCCTGTTTATTAACCATTGAAAATGCCTAGTTCCCTCCATTCAACGGGACCGGGGTTCTCAGTGGGATATGGAACTATTCATATATAAGTATATGATACTAGTCCCTCCTGCACTAGCTTTTCTGACAGTATCGTTGTAACGTGAACTTAGAAATGATCAGAGAGAAGTGAATAGGACTGCAGAGAGGAAAAAGAAAATGAGAGCTCCTCGGGCAAGAGATCAGAGGAAAGGAAAGGATATAGTCACAAAAATCGATAAAACATAAACGGATGTGGGCAGGTCACGTCCTTTGTAAAACAGATAACAAAAGTACTGCCAGGGTAGCTGAGTGGCAACCCAGATAATCATGGATTGGCAGGAAGAGACAGAAAGAGAGCAGGATAGAGGGATGCCTTTCGTTGAATTGCTGAGCTTGGATGGATGTGACTAAAGGCCAATGATTCGAGTGGAGATGGAAGCATCCGTCGTTCTGCACTTTATTGACTCAGACTGATGATGATTTTTTTAAAATAACAGAACAGAGAAAAAAACAAATGACTAAAAAAAAAAAATCCACACACGAGATTACTTGTGTCCTCCATTTATAAAGAAATCTGTAACAGTTGGACTTGAACAGCTGTAGGTTGAAGTTTAGGGGGAAACAACTCTAGGGAAGCAAGTTCCAAAGATATGCAGTTTGGAGAATAAAAGATTTTCAATAGGCGGAAGTTCTGCAAGATAGCAGTGTGACATTCTAGTCATGAGAGCTGCCAGATGCCCATGTAGCACAGGGGAAGGCATAGAGAGGTGGCACAATTGATGCAACTGCTTCTGAGCATTTGCAGTAAAAGTTTGTGTAAAATAATGCGAGGGAGGCAACATTCCTTCTTACCTGTAGGGGAGGTAGTCTATTTGGAATTACAGGGTTGTTAATAATTTGAACAGCTTTGTACAAAATTTTTTCTTGTTGTTTTAGTGCATCCTCCCCATATCCACTCCATAAGGGTGAGCAATATTCCAGCTGATTGAGTCATCTGCTTATGAATGGATGGGATTATGAGTGACAGATAAGAGGTCATTAATATGAATTAGGAATAGGGTTGGAGCCAGAACTAATCCTTGTGGTACGCCGGCATTAACTAAGAGGAAATTGGAATATGCATCATCTACTTTTACTTCTATCTATCTGTTGCTGACATATGAGGAATTCAGAGGAACAAAAGACATTAATCCATAGCAAGGGAGTGTGGATAGCACGTATCATTGATATACTCTATCAAAGCCTTTAGAAATATCAAGGGCTACTGCATGAGTTTCTCCATGGTGGTCAATTGATTGATGGATGGTGTGAGTCAGGAGATTAAGGACATTAATGGTGGATCTTTCGTGGCAAATCCATAATGTCTATCACTGATTAAGTCATTGGATTCAAGATGTTTAACTGTGTTCTTATTCATTACGATTTCAAATACATTACCAAGAGAACATGATTGTGATAGCCATTGGTCTGTGGTCAGAGAGGTCAGAGGAACTTCCTTCCTTTCCTCGGAAATGGGTGGATATTGGTTTCTTTCCAAGAATTAGGGAACGAAGAAGTACGTATGCGTAGTCTGAATAATTTGGCTAGAACAGGAGACAGTTCTGGGGAGCATTTTTTCAAAACACTTGGAGGAATTCCATCAGGACCTTGAGCTTCGTTGGATGGTAAACTGTCTAGGATGGATTTTACGTAACTAGTCCGTATTTTAAGTGGAGCAATTTCGGGAGTCAAGTTCTAGTACTGGGACGTTCTGGCTGATGATGGTGACTGTAATGATCTCAGTAGATTCTGAATTACTATAAACAAAATTCGTACGCACTTGAGGTAGTTAATTGTCAGTCCTGTCTCTTATGTCCGACGCTGCAAATCAAACATAAAAAAATTTTCAAAGAGCAATTAATAGTTTATTTCGAAAGCTTCCGTAAATATTGCCATATTGAGTATTCACAATATTGCTGGCACTCTCTAAGGATCTGGCACCCACACTAACTGTACTGTTTTTACCATGTATTCTGGCCTTAGGATGAAGGGGAACATGGAACGATACAGACTGAAGAAAGAATTATACAAAAATGCAGAGAGCAGAGTATACAGCAATGTAGCTGAAAAAGACTGTAAGTAAACGAAGGGAATGAGGGTTTGGCAGGTAAGACACGACGAGATGCTGATGCAAAAAATAAAAATGCAATTATGGAAAGGCAGTGGTGAAAAGGGGGGGGGAATAACCCGAGTCCTGACCCCTCTTTCTTTGTCTGAACCTTCTTTTTTCCTAAAAACAAGTGCAATTTTTTTTTTTTATAGAGAAACAATAATTTTGAAAATTCATGAACGTATGAGTTGGACCATACTTATTAAAACATGTAGTTCATCATCATCACCGTCATCATCCAATCCTGTGGTGCCTCATGAAGAGCGTAGGAGCCCGGGGCTAGGCTATGTTGATCCTGACATGAAAGATGAATGACCAGCCTCACTCATCCCTGAGTGGCATTACGCGAACAAAACACCCCAACCATTCCTTGGATATAAACCTGTATGGGTTCAATCCGATTGAAGAGCCTTAATTACCCACTAAACCACCAGGCGCCATAATTTGTTTATATTTTTACCATCCAGCGAAGTAAATGGTTTGCTGGTGTACAGGAAATCATTTGGCTTGTCATTCAGTGTAGAGTCAACCGTTGGCAGAAGGAAGAAGAAGGAATGAAGGAAAGAAAGACAGAACGGGGAGTGTAAAGTCATCCGTAGGCAGAAGGAGAAGGAAAGAATGATGGAAATAAAGACAGAATAGGAAGGAAGGGAAAAAGAAAGGAAGAGAGGAAAGGGCAGATACCTGAGAGCAGCACTACATCGAGTGACTGGAAATCTGTGGTTTATGGTTGTAAAATACTCTGCCTTCACTCTCCCGTGCTCGGGACAACTCTACGGCAGTATTATCTTGCAAATAACGGCAGATGACTGTGTCCTATGTGTGAGTGTTGTTAATGAGTAAATAACCTAGCATGCAGAAAATTTTCGACTCTCTCCTTTTGCAACAATTGCTGGATTTGCCCCTGGAAGGAAGTGGTAAGCGATGTTATATATTAAAAAAAAATTAGATTAAAAAAAAAGAAGGGAAAACTGGGATAAGTGAGAACAGAAGAAGAGGAGATAAAGGAGGAATGAGAAGTCGGGTGAGATGAAGAAGCCACATGGAGGATGTCTAATGCCGGAGGTAGGGAAGAGTCTCTCTCTCTCTCTCCGGTCTTTTTTCTGAGTTTTATTATTCTTTCTTCATCTGCGATGACGTAATCGTATTATCTGTAATTCATTCACTTTAACTAGGCGCGTACGTTCGTTCTTTTGCATTTTATATCATTTTGCTCATCAGCAAAATAAGACAATACTTTGGCTCCAGATTCTTTTCGCAGCACTTCTTCGTTACTACCACCCTATTAAGTTTTAATGCAACTGACCATTCATAATGAAGGGATAATAGTTTTATGCGTAGCGAGCGTGAACAGAATATTATGTAGTTTGATCATTCTTATTGAAGGAGACATTATTCAACTTAGACCTTCGAACTGGAGAGGTTACAGTATAGCCTTCCAAGTCAGTCAATATGACAGGTATGTCTAGACTTCAGGGTAAGCGTTTTGTGTTTACAATAACATTATTTAAACTAGAAAACATCCCAAAAGCTCATACCTCCGACAACACCAATAAAAAAAAAAAATTACTGTTGTATTTCCTCTTTCCTACCAGCCGAATGATATTACCGTTTCATATATTCAGTTAAATCTACGGTCTTAGTCTGTTCCCTTACAGAATTTAAGAAAGCACAAAACTCTGCAGCACCAGATAGAATCTATTGTCTATTTCTCCATTCAGATCCGAGTCCTCTTCAGAATCTAACTGGAATCCATTAAGATTTTTTTTACTATTGTGTACACAGAAAATAAAAAAGCGAATACAAAAACTCCGTCACACTTCGATGGTGGAGGTAAAACGACGCAGTAGTAAGGTATTACGAAACCACAAACTTTTTTCTCTTCTGATCTACACGGGAAAAACACACTGAGGAGGAACTGAGGAGGAATCACCTGAAGACCATCTCTGGTTTAAGTATGATATTTTCGCTCTGACTCTCAAAAGTCTTAAAGACGATCTTTTTGTGCGGCCACAGAGCTGGTCGACATTCCACCTGCAGGCAGCCCCCAGCTGACGATACCTGGAGCAACAGCCGAAGTAAAGATACCATAGTAATAAACTCGTTTATCTATCTATCTATTCATATAAATATAAATCTATCTATCTATTCGTACACCACCCACTCAGGCCGCCTCTCACACCCACCTGCCCGATACACCCATTCTCCTACACCACCCGCCTCCCCGCAACTTCACACTATCATGCTACATCAGGCCCAAATCCCCTTCACCCACATTCCCCAGAGACTCAATGCCGCATTACCACGGCACAAAACCTGACCCTGACCCTCAGTCTCCAGCAAACAGCACCCTACCACACCAGCAACAACACCAGCCAGCATGAAGGTCCGACGAGCCGTACTTATGCCCACCCTTGGCAAGAACCGCCGACTTCGAGGACCACACTACCTGCTAACCCTCCTCCGGCCCTGCCCCACCACCTCCACGCTCTTCCTGACCTGCGATGCAGAGCAAGAAGAGGACTGATATACCACTGCATGACAGGCCCTACTGAAACACCTTCAGCCGGTATACACCACGCATGACACCCACGTATACCATCTCCAGCCACGGGGCCGTGACTTTTTCCAAGAGGAGGGTGGTGAAATGCGTGAGTTAGAGTTTAGTGCCCCCGAGAAACCACCGACACCCTTAGAGTTTAGTGCCCCCCAGAAACCACCGACACCCCCACACGGACCCCACGGAGTAGCTGCAGCTGAACACCGAACGTCCAGGCAACAACGACATAAGTCAGCCCGGGCCTTGCACCCCTATAACAATCAGCCTCCCCACTGCCATCCCAGCATAAAAAAGACATGACCGAGGAGCAGGGGCGCCAAGTCAGCCCGGGGTGGAGCCAAGATTTCAGCTCCTCACAGCGCCCATCTGGAGAGGGCCGATTCCCGCTCCCACCTTCGTCAGTCAGCCCAGTGTCGTACTGAATGTGCTTCTTCTGAGACGGCCTACTGGCGCTCTACTCTTCTGCAGGAGACGGCCTACTGCCGCTCCTCCCTCCTGCTGAAGGAGACGGCCTACTGCCGCTTTGAAGGCGCTGTCACTGAGATGGCTGATTGCTGCTCCTCCCTCCTGCCGAAGGAGACGGCCTACTGCCACACTAGAAGTGCTGCCCCTGAGACGGCCGGTTGCCACTCCTCCCTCCTGCCGAAGGAGACGGCCTACTGCTGCTCTGGCGCCGCCCCAGAGACGGCCTACTGCTGCTCTAGAGGCGCTGCCCTTGAGACGGCCTACTGCCGCTCCTCCCTCCTGCAGAAGAAGACGGTTCACTGCCACTCAGGAAGTGGCCAGAGGTGTCCTGACGCCCTTGCCCAGGCCACGACCAATTGCCGGGCCTTGACTCAGACTAGTCGCGCCCTTGCGCGGCCACGGCCGATTGCCGGGCCCCACGACCTGCAGGGGATGTCACCCACATCACAGCCCCAGTGTGATGCGAGAGTCAGGCCCTCCAGCCCCCGAGAACCCCTAACAGGTCCCACGGCCTCCCATGGGCTCCGTTCCCTGTGCCTGGCCCTGGAGCACACGCACCTGACGGACCCTAGTCCGGACCGGTGCTGCAGCCCTCCACTGATGGCGCCCTTCGACCCTAGAGACCGCAGCCTGCTGTCCCTCCACTCCCTCCCCAGGACGCCCGGGGCACGACCTCTCCACGCCCCCTAGATGGTCTAAGGCCTCCACCTCAGGCTGGGACCTACACCAGCGGTTCCGGGAGGTCTTTGGCCTCAGTCCTGAGGACCATATTCCTGAGCCCAATCCGGAGACCGCTGGCTCTTCTACCCCCTGCAGCCCTGGATGTGAGAGGACACCCCTCTGCACAGTCCAGTGTCCTCTCGGCACCCCCTCCCTTGACGGTGCCCTCTCCCTGGCCTAATTCACGCCGGCGTCCCGACCTATCACCCACCACAGATAAGTGAACTGTGTAATGTGTTGCCATCAGTACAAGTGAAGTGACTTAGGTTAAGTAAACAGTGCCCTCAGACAAGTGCTATATTGATTGGGAATAAATGATGTCGGACGAGTGAGATCATGGGCAAATACTTACGGGCGGATACAGAGACTACAGTAAGTAAAATCATGAGTGACGCCCTTATAGAAAACACCCAGATTGTTACCCTACAAATCGACCCATTGAGAAACTGGTAAATATCATTTTATTGTGCGGGAACAATGAAGAGGAAGTGTTTAGAATACACCTGTACAAATATTACTATAACGAGAGTAAACTCCCAGTGTGTCCCCTCCCCCCATTCCTTATCCGGGCCTCCCTTGAGGAATCTCCTCCCCGACAGCCTTTGTGAATATAATAACTTGAATAAGAAATATAGTCAATCGCCAAAACCCTTGTACTATCAGGAAGTAGTAAATCTGCAACAGTAATACCCTCCCCCTCTCAATATTACCATAAATACATTCTAGCGTCATCCCTTCCCCCCCCCCGCTCTCTCTCTCCCCTGCAATACTCACCTCCTAAGTGCGCCCCAGTCCTGTATTCTCTTGTACATCGGGATCATTACTTATTGCGTTGCCATTGATATTCTTAAGCCAGTATCCAGCGAGATACTAATATCCTAGTTAAGGTATTATTTTGTCACATACTGTGTTGTACTTTCTGCTGAATTTGTCCTGTGACTGACTGTGGTAATACACGTGTAAAGGTTATTGCCTGGAGTTTTTATGCCCTACCTCTCTTTATTGCACCACGCCCCCGTCTTGAAAGGGAACCCCGCCACACGTTAGGTGTTTTAGGACAGAGAAGTCGGGCCTTTTTCACATAGTATTACACTTTATATATATATATATATATATATATATATATATATATATATATTATATATATATATATATATATATATATATATATTGTTACGGAACAGAGAAAGATAATGTACACTTTAAGTGAGAATACTAAGAGTCACTACTGTCCCGTAAAGTTCCAGGTTCAAAACAAAAGAGTTAGGTAAAATTACAAGTTAAAGTTTAATGCACAAACTAACAACAAAACATTCAGGACTCATAAGGATAATGTAATGGCAAATAAACAGGTTAAATATATGGTTAACTGCAATAGCCTCTATTAACACGAAATTAGCAAGAGTAAATTTATCTAAGTCAGCCCTGATAAAATGAGATACCAGATAATACTCAGTGAATGCCAGATAAATTATTACAGATACAAACTATTATAAAAAATGACTGACATAACCCAACATTAATCAAAAACCTCACTAGGCCTAAGAATTAACCTTATGCTACACAGTACAAGAAAAAATGCAATAACAGTTATACTCAAATTACACACAGCTGCTAGATGTTTGGAGATTTCTTGAGCACTCACAATAATAATATCTGTACAGGGGAGGACAGAGATGTGAACAAAATGAGGAGCAGATCTAAGTGGCAATGATGCAGAGACTGAGCTCATTATATAGGGGCCAGGAGAGCTTGATACAACTTGTAAGAAGGACGCGCAAATGAAGCCATGGGGACAAAAAGCTGAAAATCACGCTCTGAATAACAGAGAGAACGACTTACTCTACTATAACGGTAGAAGGGGGGGACTGAGGCAGAACACACTCGTGATCAAACATGCAGCAACTGTGCGTTAAAATTACACAAAGGATGATGAAATCATAGGCTATGTAACACCTCCCCACAAAGAAAAAGAAATTTACAAAGGAAATTTCTTATTACTCTAAAACAATCTGTCTAAAGTCTAGATAAGCAATCTGCAATAACATTTTCTTTCCCCTTGACATGTTGTATGTCTAATGAATACTCCTGAAGAAGTAGACTCCATCTTGTCAATCTCTGATTTTTATCTTTAAACTTACTAAGGAATTTCAGTGGGTTATGATAGGTGTAAATTACTATGGGGTCAAAACCAGAACACAAATAAAATGAAAAATGCTGTAAACCCAAAATCAAGGCCAAAAGCTCTTTCTCAATAGTTGAGTAGTTCTTTTGAGGTGGAGTGAACTTCTTACTGTAATAAGATACAGGATGTTCAATACCCTGATCATCCTCTTGCAGCAAAACAGCCCCAGCTCCTGTATCACTTGCATCAACAGCCATCTTTAATTAAAAGGCTTAGCAAAATTTGGAGTAGCGAGCACTGGCTGACTTAATAGAATAGCTTTAAGTTTGTTGAAAGAGGATTCACAGTTATCGGTCCAGACAAATTTAACTCCCTTTTTCAGTAGGTCTGTAAGTGGTGATACAAGAATAGAAAAGTTAAGAACAAATCTCCTGTAATAACCTACCATTCCCAAAAATCTTTGTAGCTCCTTCCTACTTTTAGGTCTGGGAAGATCACTTATAACCTGAACCTTAGCTCCTGGTGGTGCAACATGTCCATCACCAATTACATACCCAAGGTACTGAACTTTAGCTTGACCAAACTCACACTTTGATAAATTAGCTACAAGATTAGCATGAACCAAACGCTCAAGAAATTTACTGACATGGCATAGGTGATCTTTCCAGTTGTCACTGAAGATTAATACATCATCAGTATAAACAACACACCCTGCCAAACCCTCTGTTACAACATTCATGAGCTTCTGAAATGTGGCTGGTGCATTCTTCATACCATATGGCATTACCGAACATGCAAAAGCCTTTCCTAGTGTTACAAAACATGAGATCTCCCTAGCACGTTCAGTCATAGGTACTTGCCAGTATCCCTTTAACAAATCAAACTTACTTATGTACCTAGCCTTTCCGATCTTGTCTATGCAATCTTCCACACGAGGGAGAGGGTAAGTGTCTGTTTTGGTTATCTGATTAACACGTCTGTAGTCAATGCAAAGCCGCTGTGACCCACCTGGCTTAGGGACCAGAGTGACAGGAGAACTCCACTCGCTCTGAAAGGGCTCAATCATCTTGTGGTCCAACAGGTAGCCAAGCTCCTTCTGGATGAGAGGAACTTTCACTGGGTTCACACGGTAAGGAGGCAATTTAATTGGCTTTGCGTCTCCAACATCGACATCATGCATCAACACAGTGGTTCTTCCTGGAGTGGCACGGAACACTTGCGGGTACTCCTGCAGTAATGCCGAAAACTCCTGCCTTTCCTTGGGAGGTAGATGAGAAAGCTAGGTCTGGAGACCATTCATGATATCAGGATTCTTCCCCAAACTATCACTCAGGCTCATACTGCATGGGAGAGCTTCACTTGCAGACTCGGGTGGAACAGCTACAGTGCAGACTGGATTATTTTCGTCCCGCCTGTGATATAACTTTAGCATGTTGATGTGACATAGTTGCTTGCTCTTTCTACGATCTGGTGTGGCGATGACATAGTTGACATCACTGACTTTCTTCTCCACGAAATAAGGGCCACTAAACTTGGCTTGAAGAGGTTGCCCATGAACTGGTAGCAGAATCAAAACCTGATCTCCTGGCTGAAAGTGGCGTAACCTGGACTTCTTATCATACCAAGTCTTCATCTTCTCCTGAGCAGCTCCTAAATTCTCTCTCGCCAGCTGTAAAGCAGTGGACAGCCGTTCCTTGAAATTCATCACATACTCCAGCAGGTTGACGTCATCTTCCTCCGACAGCCAGCATTCCTTGAGTAACTTAAGGGGTCCTCTTACTTCATGGCCAAACAGTAGTTCAAAAGGTGAGAAGCCCAGTGATCCATTTGGAGATTCTCTTGCGGCAAACACAACGAATGGAAGACCTTTATCCCAGTCTTTCTGATGTTCCAAACAGTATTTCTTGAGCATCGATTTGAGTGTTTGATGATATCTCTCCAACGCTCCTTGGGTCTGGGGATGGTAAGCTGAAGACGTGATCTGGGTGATGCCCAACTCTTTCAGAGACTGCTTGAAAACGTTTGACATGAAGTTACATCCCCGGTCTGACTGTACCTCCTTGGGCAGACCAAACTTTGTGAAGAACCCCAGCATTTCCTTAACCACGTTCTTTGCTGAGATATTTCTAAGTGGAATGGCTTCAGGATAACGAGTAGCCATATCAATCAGGGTCAACACATAAGAAAATCCTGAAGAAGTCTTAGGAAGAGGGCCCACAATATCCACCAACACACGGGTGAAAGGCGCCTCAAAAGGAGGAATGGGAACTAAAGGTGCAACCTTTTCGGTCTGATTACACTTCCCCACAACTTGACAGGTGTGACAAGACTTACAATACCAGGAAACATCCCTGAAGATACCTGGCCAGTAGAAGTGTTTCAAAATGCGTGCCACAGTCTTCCTCACTCCAAGGTGTCCTGCCAAACTGGAATCATGAGCCACTCGAATGATATCCTGCCTACAAACACGAGAGATGACAACTTGATGTACAACCTCCCATTCACAGTCGGCTGATGCTGTTGGGGGTCTCCACTTCCTCATAAGTACTCCTGATTTTACATAATAACAAGTAGAAGCACCGGCTGACTCTTCTTCACTGTAAGCAGAGTTAGCTAGACCTTTCAACTCAGGGTCAGCAACCTGCAACTCAACCAACTCTTGACGAGACAAATTATCAACACTACGGGGTGCTGCCTCATCTGGTGAGTGGTCCAAATTAGCAAGAAAAGTGTCAGCTGGGATAACATCATCATCATCATCATCATTATCCTCTAAATCACCAGTAACTTTAGACTTAGCCCTAGTGACAGCACATGCAGGGAACACATCAGGGACATCACAATCCTGGGACACAGCCACTGGCTCACTAGACAACTGAGGAGCTGGACACACTTGACTTCCACCAATATCATTTCCAAGTAAGAAAGTTACACCTGACATTGGGAGTGTCTCAACCAACCCAACCATAACGGAACCATTAACAAAACCAGACTCTAAATTCACTCTGCACAGAGGGACAGAGAAGTAATTATTCCCTACACCTTGTAAGATTACAGTTTCATCAGAGGAATTAACATTAGAGCCTAGAACACTGGTCAGCATAAGGGATTGGCAAGCACCTGTATCACGATATATTTTAACTGATTTCCTGTCATTACTGTCCAGAGGACTGACAAAACCATCAGACAGGAAATTAGCACATGAACTCTTGAGAGTGTCACCCACGTTACTGCTCAAAAGAGGAGCTCCATCATGAGAATTTAAGTTACCCCTCAAAGCAGGTTCAGTTAACTCAGTTAAAGAATTCTGGGAACTCTCAAGAGTGGACACTAGACCAATTGACTGAATATTTAAAGACTCCTTTTTGTTCACATCACGCTGTCTCCTGAAACATCTCTCCGTAGTATGACCAAGCTTACTACAATAAGTACATTTACTTTTCTGAAATCTAGAGGTGAAGCTGGTATTTACTTCCTGAGAAACATCATCTTTATTCTCTTTCCTGTTACCTGTACTCTGAGTAGAGGCAACGTACTTACTCTCAGCTTTCCCTTTTTCTCTAGAATATCTCTTGTGAGTGAGAACATACTCATCAGCTAAAACTGCAGCATCAGACAAATTATCTATTCTTTTCTCATCAAGATAAAGGCTTACATCTTTATAAATACACCTCTTGAAGTCCTCCAGCAAAATCATCTGCTTAAATTTGTCAAAATCAGAATCCACATTCTTAGAATTTAACCACTGCTCTAACAGAGCTTCTTTGATTTTTGCATACTCAACATGGGATTGCTTATCTTGCTTGTAAGTTGTCCTAAATTTTACTCTATAGGCTTCAGGAACAAGCTCATAGGCCTTAAGAATCAAGCTCTTAACTACATCATAATTATCAGATTGATCCTGAGGCAAAGATGCATAAGTTACTCGAGCTTTACCGGTGAGAACAGTTTGAAGGAGTACTGGCCAATTCTGTTTGGGCCAATTAAAACCTGTAGCTACACTCTCAAACAACTGAAAATACTTTGTTAAATCAGATTCATTAAAAGGAGGGACAAGTTTAACATTTTTAGCCACATCAAATTCATCAGAGCTAGATGATCCAGTTCCACCTTGTTTCATGCGATACTCATGGTCTGCCTGAATCCTAGCAATTTCAACTTGTGCCTCAGCCTCCTTAGAACGGGCCTCCGCCTCCTTAGCCTTAGCCTCCTGCAGGGCTAGCTGTAACTTAGCTAATTCAATCTGCGTTTGCTCATTTGGAGGAGTTACATTAAACAAGCTTTCATTAATCATGTCAACAATTTGATCTTTAGAATGATGAGAGCGAACAGCAATTCCCAATTGTTGAGCAACAAACTTAAGTTCATTATTTGTTCTGTTTTCTACATCACACACTCTTTGCACATTTGACAAAAAATCTTTGGCTTCATCAAGTGTAGTAATAGTAGACATAATTAATAAGTAACAGTCACAAAATATCAAGCAATATCCTTATGATGATATCCTGAATATCCTGATATGAGGTCGCCAAATTTATGTTACGGAACAGAGAAAGATAATGTACACTTTAAGTGAGAATACTAAGAGTCACTACTGTCCCGTAAAGTTCCACGTTCAAAACAAAAGAGTTAGGTAAAATTACAAGTTAAAGTTTAATGCACAAACTAACAACAAAACATTCAGGACTCATAAGGATAATGTAATGGCAAATAAACAGGTTAAATATATGGTTAACTGCAATAGCCTCTATTAACACGAAATTAGCAAGTGTAAATTTATCTAAGTCAGCCCTGATAAAATGAGATACCAGATAATACTCAGTGAATGCCAGATAAACTATTACAGATACAAACTATTATAAAAAATGACTGACATAACCCAACATTAATCAAAAACCTCACTAGGCCTAAGAATTAACCTTATGCTACACAGTACAAGAAAAAATGCAATAACAGTTATACTCAAATTACACACAGCTGCTAGATGTTTGGAGATTTCTTGAGCACTCACAATAATAATATCTGTACAAGGGAGGACAGAGATGTGAACAAAATGAGGAGCAGATCTAAGTGGCAATGATGCAGAGACTGAGCTCATTATATAGGGGCCAGGAGAGCTTGATACAACTTGTAAGAAGGACGCGCAAATGAAGCCATGGGGACAAAAAGCTGAAAATCACGCTCTGAATAACAGAGAGAACGACTTACTCTACTATAACGGTAGAAGGGGGGGACTGAGGCAGAACACACTCGTGATCAAACATGCAGCAACTGTGCGTTAAAATTACACAAAGGATGATGAAATCATAGGCTATGTAACAATATATATATATATATATATATATATATATATATATATATATATATATATATATTATATATATGTGTGTGTGTGTGTGTGTGTGTGTGTGTGTGTATGTGTGTGTGTTAAAACTAGTGAAGAAGCATGAATTAACGTAGCAAATATTCCCAATTTTAGGAAATTATTTTTAAATGCAAGCCTAGCTTTTACACACACCATCTCTACATTAAACATGCCACAGATAAACGTAAGTGGTTAAAATTTCCTTTATAGGTCTACGCAGCATGCATGACAGCCTCTTTCCGTTAGATAAACATTTAGATGAGGATGGTTTTACAATTTTTTTCTTTTTTGGGGGGGGTGAGGGGAGGACACAGAGATTGGCTTGCTTAAGTGTGCTAACATATCGATAATTAGCCATTAACCAATAAGTATACGAGTGCTGAGGAACAGCTGAAGATGGTGTGGCAAAGTTTACTTTGTTGAGTCTGATGATGAGATATTTCATTGGTACTTGAATTCTCTGGACATACTTTGGCACATATGTCTGGCATTATGCAACGCAAGTGTCACATAGGGAATCATTGCTGGTATACTATTTTTTCCTCCATCTTTAACAACAACAACAATAATAGTAATAATAATAATAATAATAATAATAATAATCATCATAATAACAATAATAATATATAATAATAATAGTAATTAATATTATTATTATTACAATTACAATAATAATAATAATAATAATAATAATAATAATAATTAATAATGGTAATAATAATAATGATGATAATAATAATAATAATAATAATAAGGAACAGCGTGCTGGAATGAAGAGGTGAGGCAGGCTGTGGCACAAAAGAAGAAAGCATACAATGAATGGATGAGAAATAGGGCCGTGGAAGAAGTTGAGAGGCGGAAGAGAGAATTATATGTAGAAAGAAAGAGGGAGGTGAAAAGATTAGGAAGAGAGAGTAAGAAGAGAGCGGAGGAGTAATTTGGAAGGAACTTGAGTGTGAAGTGGAGGGACACTAAGAAAATGTTCTGGAAAGAGGTGAAAAGAGTAAGACAGGGTGGAAGTGAAGGTAGCAGGGAAGTGAAAGATAAAAATGGTAGAGTACTAGTGGAGAGGGGAGAAATATTGAGCAGATGGAGAGAACGCTTTAACCCGCCCCGTCCCGACCACTTTTTGACCACTGGTACCCCCCAATCCCGACCATTTTTCGACCCTTTTTTTTTTTTTGCTAAAACTTTCGCTTTTGGTGAGAAACATCGAAAATTCGTAGAGAAATCGCTCACCTGAGGTTTAAAATACTCATTACAGGTAGGAGAGCCTCCTTACCTTACTGGGTTTTCTATCAGGCTGGCACCAAAGAAAACGAGTTCTATGGGAGGATAACTATTTCACACCACTCATAAACGGTATTTATTTATTTACTGTTGCGAATTTATATATAGTACAAGAGTATATTGGTTTTCAAGCAGTAATATAGGCATTATAAGCATTGTTTCACTCACTAATACCTGACCTTTTTTTGCCACATTACCTGATCATCATTTCTAACTGTTTCTTCCTCTAATGCTATGTAAAGTTTGTCCTCCACATTGTCATTGATTGGGGAATCACTCTGGCCCTGAATTTCGTACCGTGGCATGACATGGCTATACTGGCCAGGTCACTGATAACAGGTGAATTGCTGAGAAAAGGGCATGCAGGGGGGGGAGGAGGTCATGCTGGGTAAGGCATTGTCTCTGCCTGGCATCTTGTTGAGGAAGGTGTCCCGTGTATACGTACCAAAAATGACTCGCGAAAATTGAAAATTGTGGAAATTATGAACCTTGCAATTGCAGGATGTTGAAGTACGTACTCGGGATTAGCTGTGACAAAACGTGAGGACGTGGAAGTACGTCCTCGGGACGGCGCGGGTTGAGGAATTGTTGAACATAGAGGATGGAAGTAATGCGAGTATGAGTGGCTGGGGAATGGCTGGGAGGAGGGATGTGAGAAGACAGGAAGAAATCAGTAGGATAGAAGTTGTGGAAGCACTGAAGAGTGTTAAAATGGGGAAAGCCCCAGGAATTGATGGAGTGTGTGGTGAAATGCTGAAGTATGGGGGAGAGATAGTAGTAAATTGGATGTGGAAAATGTGCAGATTGGCCTGGGAGGAAGGTAGAGTCCCGGAGGATTGGAAGTCAGGTATAATTATTCCCTTGTACAAAGGAAAAGGGGAAAAAGAAGTGTGTGGTAATCATAGGGGTATCTGTCTTCTTCGTATAATAAGAAAAGTGTATGGTAGGATACTTATTGACAGAGTCAGAGAAAGAACAGAGGAATTAGTTGGAGAAGAACAGGGAGGCTTTAGGAAGGGAAGAGGTTGTGTAGATCAGATATTCATTCTTAGATCTTTAGTGGAAAAGTTTCTAGAGAAGGGAAAGAAGTTGTACGTGGCTTTCATGGATTTCGAGAAAGCATATGACAGGGTGGATAGACAAGGATTGTGGAAAGTATTAAGAATATATGGAGTAGATGGGAAGTTGTTGAATGCTGTGTTGAATGCTAAGGCTGCAGTGCGTGTGGACCGTGAACTGAGTGAATTTTTCTCTTTAAAGGTTGGGTTGAAACAGGGATGTGTCATGTCTCCATGGTTGTTCAATCTGTACATGGATGGGGTAATGAAAGAGGTACAAGGTAGGGTAGTGGATGTTGGAGTGGCCCTGGTGAGAGAGGGTAGTGTTTGGAAACTCCTTGTACTGTTGTTTGCAGATGATACTGTGTTGTTGAGTGACGACGAAGAAGAGCTGCAAGGTTTGGTGGATGAGTTTGGGAGAGTGTGTAAGAAACGGAAACTAAAGGTGAATGTAGGGAAGAGTAAAGTGACGGTCTTTGAGAGAGGTGAAGTCAGTGAATGTACAGCGAGATTGGATGGTGAGGAACTGGAAAATGTGAGTACGTTTAAGTACTTAGGTAGTGTGATGAGTAAGGATGGAGGTTTGGAGGGTGAAGTGCTTGAAAGGGTACAGCAGGGAAGAAAGGTTGCTGGTTCCTTGAAAGCAGTGATAAGAAGCAGGAAAGTGAGCATGGAAGTGAAAAAGTTACTACATGACAGTATTGTGGTACCGACTTTAACGTATGGTAGTGAAGCCTGGACATTGCTGGAAGGACACAAGTCAAGAGTGAGAGCATTGGAAATGAGTTAATTAAGAGGGGCCTGTGGAGTCACATGGAGAGACATGCTGACAAATGAGGATATAAAGAAGCGTTGTGGTATGGATGTGATAGGAAGCGTTAGGAGGAATACACTGAGGTGGTTTGGCCATGTGGAGAGGATGGAGGGTGAAAGACTGACGAAGAGAGTGTATGTGAGTGAGGTGGAGGGGGAAAGAGGGAGGGGGAGGCCGAGGATGAGATGGAGGGATGGGGTGGAGAGGTGTATGAGAGAGGGGGGTGTGAGTTGGGAGCGGGGGGGGGGGTGAGTTGGGAGCGGGGCAGTGTAATGGCGGGAGACAGAGCAACGTGGAGGCAATATGTTTGTGGCCACCCCGAACGGGATTGAGGCGTCTGGCAATAGATAGATAGATAGATTATTTTAAGGTTGATTAATGTTCCCCAACTACTGAGTAACCCGATACAGAAGTTGTATATGGATTTATTTTGTGGAACTTATCTTCTCCAACAACATCTGGACACTTAGCAGGTATGGTCTTGAAAATCCTATATCTATAGTACTGCACATTCCTTTGTGATAATTTCTAAATTTTGTGAAATGTAAATTTTTTTCTGAAAAATTTATTCCGTGAGTTTAGTGGAGCTGCCTGTCCAGGAGGAGATATGCAAGCAGGCCAGTCACGTACTTACATACATACATCCATCTACACAGAGATGCATATATACTATCGCGATCCCTAGTTTCTTTAACCCCCTGGCTGGAGCGAAGTTAAAGCCGGGAATGAAGAAATGCCAGGCGTGCGGACACGGTTAGTCTATCTGTCTGATAATTGTTCACGATGACGGAATGACACACACACGAAGCCCAACACTGTTACTGACTCCTACAAAATAATCACAGTCATGAAATATGACTGAAATATTTATCATGAAATATAACTAAGATTGAATGCACTAATATCATTTAATGCACCTTTGAATGTTTCTCGGTTTCCCATGCATCATATGAACACGGTTCTGGTTCGAATTATCTTTTTCAAAGTGTTCAAATTACTCTCAAAGTTGCTTCGTAGCCTATGATTACTATAACAGTGAGGCAATTAATTCAAGTAATATTGGGGATATATCATTACGCAGATATCAGTGTTATACATCCTTCTTGCTGCTCTCAATTCCTTCGCATAGACTGAGCCTGACCAGTTGCTGCTTTGAAATTAACTTGGTGGTCCAAGGGTACTTTTAACAATGAATAAGATAGTTCCAACAGGAAACATGTTCACATAACACATGGTAATCCGAAAAGTATCAGAAGAGAGCATTCAGTGATACTGATGCCTTCTTCCTGTTTCAGTTATATTTCATGACAAATGTTTCAGTCATATTCCATGTCTGTGGTTATACGGCAGGAGTCAGTGACAATGTCGGACTTGATGTGTGTAAGTCATTCCGTCATCGTGAACCATACTCAGACTACAAGACTAACCGAGTCAGCTCCCCTGGCTGTTCTTCAGCCCTGGCTCCGACTTCCCTCGAGCCATGGGGGTAAAGAAACTAGGGATTTGTGTACATACACAAAGGCATGCATACATGCGTTTAAAATTACGACATAGTTGACGGTTTTGATTTGACTAAGTAAATGAAGTACATGAAACAGCATTCGTTTAAGAGTTTAAGGTAAACTACTGTGTATGATGAGGCGGGGTACACGAGGAAAGAGATACGATAGATAGGAACTGAAAAATTGCTGTGATTTGCGAAGATAAGTGATAAGACAGTCAATGTTGTGCACATCTTCAATATACCCTGTTCACTTTAACCTGACGCAAAACTGTCATCTCTCCTTTAATGTTAAGCTGTAACAAGAGATTAACACTAGAAAATAGTGTTAGTCACGAAGAAGAGCTTCGAAAAAGATGCTGAGCCTTAATATTGTCATTTGTGCCATTAACCTATGAGAAATAAATTGCAGACGGACACAAACTTCCCGCCTAGTTCAAATGCATGAACTACATGAGATAAGAAGAGAAAGATCAGGAGAAAAGTATGCATGCCATAGGAAAACTGTCGTTAGTTGCGAAGACGTGGTCAGGTAGCGTGCAGGGTGTCAGGCAAGAAAATTGACAGGCATACGGCCTTGCGTGTAGAGTAGCACGAAGGCAAACAGGAAGTCAGAAGAAAGTATTCACTGTATGCATACAAAGAATACTGTTCATCAACAAAAACGTATAGGAGTGTAGAGATTTCCACAAAGGTACACAACAAAATAGACGAATGCATTTGCTTTGTGCATATAAAAGGTCCAGAGAGGAGTGTCCATATTTCCACTAGAACACAGAACAGGCGAAACCATTTACTAGGCACTAAAAACGTCCGTCAGGTACAGTATATGTGACTGTATATGTGACTTTAACCTGACGCAAAACTGTCATATCTCCTTTAATGTTAAGCTGTAACATTCCAATTAATCTGGCCAGGCATGTATGGCAACACTGTTCTTGCTGAGATTCTGATTGGCTGGAGGTGTTTGTTCGATTTCGTTATTGCTTATACCGATACTCTCTTTATCAGATGTCATACTGGGTACAATCGTGAAAAGCATTAAGAAATCCGTTATATACTTAACAAAAACGAAATTTTCGTAGGATGATAGAGATATGAATCAACAAAGTATTACAATAGTCAAAGTCAAGGTCAGCATTCAAACAATTGCTTTAAATCTCTGACACTTCTTAATATAACAGAAAATTAAGGAAACCTGCTTAATCTAAGCGTTGGTATAACACACATATAAATCATAAGATCAGTTCGCACCCTTAAATCATGCCACATCTCTGAATAATTAAAAATTCTAATGAAAAGAGGAGTTCTGCGGGGAGGGAGGTTTGAAAAAATTGCGAAATTCAAAGTAGGCTAAAGCAAAACTATTTCATTATATCTCCTCTATTATCACAATAAGGACTGATCTTAAAATTCAGATGTGTTTTACCAACGCTTAGATTAAGCAGGTTTCCTTAATTTTCTGTTATATTAAGGAGTATCGGAGATTTAAAGGAATTGTTCGAATGCTGACCTTGACTTGGACTATTATAAAACTTTGTTGACTCGCATCTCTATCTTCCTACGAAAATGTCATTGTTGTTAAGTATATAACTGATTTCTTATTGCTTTTCACGACTGTATTGTCGACAAACTCAGTATCATATCTGACACTAAAGAGAGTATCGGTTTAAGCAAAAACGAAATCGAACAAACACCTCCAGCCTATCAGAATCTCGGCAGGAACAGTGTTGCCATGCATGCTTGGCCAGATTAATTAGTATGAGGTATGGTCTCTAGAAAGTCCTAATAAATAGATGTAATGCCGTAACACTGTCTTCACCTGTCACTTACTACGTGAAACAAGCTATTAAAGGAAGAAAATCTAGGTCAAAGTAAGATGAAAGAATTATAGTATGCAAATTTTCCTGGTAATTATGCTGTGTAAGGTCAAAGTAAGGATATATTATTGGTTCAGTTCTCGGGTGGCACGATATTCAGTAACACTCATGTGTACTCAGCCCATGACCTTATCACAAGTTGTAGTCCACTACTCTCTTGGGGGGAGAGCGATCAGAGCAGCCATGAAAGGAGGACGTGCTACCATTGCCTGCGACCCATTGAGGGGGGCAACCAGCCAGCCACAGTCTTCCACCGTTCAGAAGATCCGAGGGACTGTGGTTTGGTTTAACGTAATTGTGAGGTATGGATTCATCAAACGCCAGGATACTGGCGTTGATGTTTTTGTGCACTGTCAGGCTATCATTAAACAAAACCTTTGGCACCTCCAACGCTCCCTTGGTGATGGAGAATCGGTGGAGTTTAGTCTGTTTGGAACCCCCAAGGGTCCTGAGGCCAGGGATGTTACTGGGCCGGGTGGTGTTGCTGTGCAGGGTTCTGCCCATGCACGGCAGTTCCACACGGCCCGGGGATGTCAGGCCAGGGATCCTGCGAGTTCTGAACAGATGAACCTTGTCGTGGAGATGTGCATCGCGACGGCAAAGGCTTTTTGTGGGGATGATAAGAGGGCTTTGTGCATTCTTCTCCCAAAGATCTTTGAGGAGAATGGGCTGCCTCGCCCTATCATAACCGAGTGCTTTGCCCACGATATACACTCTGTCCCTCGCCGCTCACCCACCACAAACACGACCTGCTGCTTCTTGTCAGACGCCGAGGAAGAGGCTTAGGCTGAAAGCCACCCTCAACCGACGGACAACCTCTCAGATTACCAACCCAGCTCCGGACCTGACCAACGCTACGACTACAACGACGACCACGGCGGAAGTCCACCAGCCGTCAGCAATGTCCGACGAGGAGTGGGACTCAACTGACACCGCCTCCATGGCTGGGGAAGCTTCGACCGGCTCCTCGACCGAGGAGGAAGTTGGTGAGTCCCCCCCTCCTCAGACAGAGGAGGGCACTCCATCTCGCCCTCCCATCATCAATCTAAAGGATCGGCTAGACGTAGCCTCCTATGGACACCTTCTGGCTCTCAGCACTCACACCCGGTCGTACCAGCTCGGAGAAACGACATACACCACTCTTTACGATCTGCTCCGAGCTGCCGACCGGGGTGAGGACATAGACCTGCGCTGATTGTCAGGGGGGAGGAGGTGCGTCTAGCCGATCTTCGAGCATTCTATCATATGCTCCCACCTCGACTGGCCCCTTAGATCGTCGGTGGTGCACGGCGAGGGAGTGGATCCAGTTTGTTCACTTACTCTGGCTGGCCTAATGCCCCACGTTGGTGGCGATGGCCATTAAGCATCAACAAAAAAATACTCTCTTGTATTCGTTTTTTTTTCTATCCTCCTGCATACTTTCTACTCTCCCCGTACAAGCTGCTTCCTCCTGTCTTTCGTTTCTCCTGTTCACCCAACGCTTTTGTATCTGTCCTGGACACTGTTACTTAGTGATGAGATAGCCCACTCCACAATCCTCTATAAATTCTTGTATTCAACACAGATCTTCTCATACTGTGTAATCAGACGACTTAACAGTACGTGTGTACGGTAATAATCTTTACGAACGGCATTTTTAAATTCTCATTTATATTACTGTATGTGAATAAAAGTTGAACCCAATCAAGGTGAAACCGTGATGTAGTATTAGGTATGGCTCTATATGTGTGATTTATTGAACTTGCTCCATTACAGTAATTTGTGAATAACTTTCCAGTGCTTGTACCCTTCTAATGGTCTGCCAAAAATTGGGCATAGTTTGAAAAAGGTGAATCACATACCCAGAAAATCCCCCTTCTCATTCATCAAAGCTTCCATCCCTCGTGTTACCGTCTGGGCAACTCTCTTATAAGAAATTGGGAGGGCTGTATTTAATGTTAACAGCAGGCCAATCTGTTTGAGCTACACCGCTACCAAAGTAACAGATCTGGTTGTGGCAGTTGGCCGATGAGGCATTTTTCCATCGTTTACTTAATTTTGTGATTTGGACTACAGTTGGTGAAATGGGATATCTGCGTGAAGGGAATCTGGATGTGTCCAGTGTTAGTTGTGGTTCGATATTACATATACATGCTTGAGAACAGATTGAGTGTTTAGTTATTCCCTTGAATCATTGGCGTATTCATAACCACCTCCTGATGATCATATTTCATACAGCCTTCGTTTGCCATTTTATTACTTTGGCGCTCTCGTGAGGTGGTTGAAAAAGTCTGAAAGCAGTGACACTACTGTACAGGGTGTCCGAAAAGTCGAGGATCATAAGGAAAAAAATGATGAAGACAACATGTACTCATAAGTGTTCGATATGTCCAGTATAATGACTGATAAACAGATTCAGAAAAGATAGCCAGACATCAATCACACAGCAAATGGTATTAATAATGATGGTGTTATATGAGATGATTTTGTACCAGTGTGAAAAGTAATGAATATTCTCTGGGCAGACCAGTCTTCAAGTAACTGTAGAGGCAACACCTTCACTGTCTATGTAAGGGCTGTGTATCACTCATGCAGTAGGCACACTGAACACATCCCGTGTATACAAGACATTTGCAACATTTTGCCCTGCGAGTCTAGTTTTTTTTTTTTTTTCGAACATCCTGTAGGAATATACGTACTCGGATTAAAAAGGTTAAATCTCTCTCTCTCTCTCTCTCTCTCTCTCTCTCTCTCTCTCTCTCTCTCTCTCTCTCTCTCTCTCTCTCTCTCTCTCTCTCTCTCTCTCTCTCGTTGGTGAAGTATGTTCATTGATAACATTTAGTGTAATAGGTAGTTTCTGAATGACTACATCCAAATCTTTTCTCCCACAATGTTCAGTTTTCTTATATTACTGAATTTGCTTTATTAAAACTTTTTTTATGGAGAAATAACTGAGAAAATCTGGCCATGTGGAGAGGACAGACTGACTTGGATAGTGTTTATGAGTAAGGTGGAGGGAGGGATGGGTAGGGGGGGCCTGAGGATGAGATGGAGGGATGAGGTGGAGAGCCATACGAGTGAGGGATGTGAGTTGTAGAAAGGGCAGCCTAATGGCAGAAGAGAGCAGCCCAGGGCTAGGCTACCTTGTCCTTACTTGTCTCTGAGTGGCATTATGTGAACAGTAATCTTCAGCCAACCTCTTATATCAACAGTTAGGTTCATTCCCGCTTGAGCTCCATAACCCACTAAACCACCGGGATTCATTTGAGTATATCGTTACCACTCAACATTGTAAACGGTCTTCTGTTATACTGGAGACCATTTAGTTTAGTACTTGATGTAGAGTCATCCGAAGGCAGCACTACACCAAATAAGTGCATGGTGGGCGCCCCCACATATCACAGATACATTACCCTATCAAAAATATATGCCTGGTGAATAATGCAAAATTCTAAATCCTCAATATGACCTTTTTTTTCTTTAATGGATTCTACAGTCACTTATACTGTACCTGACGGACGTTTTTAGTGCCTAGTAAATGGTTTCGCCTGTTCTGTGTTCTAGTGGAAATATGGACACTCCTCTCTGGACCTTTTATATGCACAAAGCAAATGCATTCGTATATTTTGTTGTGTATCTTTGTGGAAATCTCTACACTCCTATACGTTTCTGTTGATGAACAATATTCTTTGTATGCATACAGTGAATACTTTCTTCTGACTTCCTGTTTGCCTTCGTGCTAGTCTACACGCAAGGCCGTATTCCTGTCAATTTTCTTGCCTGACACCCTGCACGCTACCTGACCACGTCTTCGCAACTAACGACAGTTTTCCTATGGCATGCATACTTTTCTCCTGATCTCTCTCTTCTTATCTCATGTAGTTCATGGATTTGAACTAGGCGCGAAGTTTGTGTTCGTCTGCAATTTATTTCTCATAGGTTAATGGCACAAATGAAATTATTAAGGCTCAGCATCTTTTTCGAAGCTCTTCTTCGTGACTAACACTATTTTCTAGTGTTAATCTCTTGTTACAGCTTAACATTAAACGAGAGATGACAGTTTTGCGTCAGGTTAAAGTGAACAGGGTATATTGAAGATGCGCACAACATTGACTGTCTTATCACTTATCTTAGCAAATCACAGCAATTTTTCAGTTCCTATCTATCGTATCTCTTTCCTCGTGTACCCCGCCTCATCATACACAGCAGTTTACCTTAAACTCGTAAACGAATGCTGTTTCATGAACTTCATTTCCTTAGTCAAATCAAAACCGTCAACTATGTCGTAATTTTTAACGCATGTATGCATGCCTTTGTGTATGTACACAAATCCCAAGTTTCTTTACCCTCATGGCTCGAGGGAAGTCGGTGCCAGGGCTGAAGAACAGCCAGGGGAGCTGACTCGGTTAGTCTTGTAGTCTGAGTATGGTTCACGATGACGGAATGACTTACACACATCAAGTCCAACATTGTCACTGTCTCCTGTCGTGTAACCACAGACATGGAATATGACTGAAACATTTGTCATGAAATATAACTGAAACAGGAAGAAGGCATCAGTATCACTGAATGCTCTCTTCTGATACTTTTCGGATTACCATGTGTTATGTGAACATGTTTCCTGTTGGAACTATCTTATTCATTGTTAAAAGTATCCTTGGAGCACCAAGTTAATTTCAAAGCAGCGACTGGTCAGGCTTTATGAGAAGGAATTGAGAGCAGCAAGAAGGATGTATAACACTGATATCTGCGTAATGATATATCCCCAGTATTACTTGAATTAATTGCCTCACTGTTATAGTAATCATAGGCTACGAAGCATCTTTGAGAGTAAATTGAACACTTTGAAAAAGATAATTCGAACCGGAACCGTGTTCACATGATGCATGGGAAACCGAGAAACATTCAAAGGTGCATTAAATGATATTAGTGCATTCAATCTTAGTTATATTTCATGATAAATATTTCAGTCATATTTCATGACTGTGATTATTTTGTAGGAGTCAGTAACAGTGTTGGGCTTCGTGTGTGTGTCATTCCGTCATCGTGAACAATTATCAGTCTGCTAGACTAACCGTGTCCGCACGCCTGGCATTTCTTCATCCCCGGCTTTGACTTCGCTCCAGCCAGGGGGTTAAAGAAACTAGGGATCGCGATAGTATATATGCATCTCTGTGTAGATGGATGTATGTATGTAAGTACGTGACTGGCCTGCTTGTATATCTCCTCCTGGACAGGCAGCTCCACTAAACTCAGAATAAATTTTTCAGAGAAAAATTTACATTTCGCAAAATTTAGAAATTATCACAAAGGAATGTACAGTATAATAGATATAGGATTTTCAAGATGTTGGAGAAGATAAGTTTCACAAAATAAATCCATATACAATTTCTGTATAGGGTTACTCAGTGGTTGGGGACCATTAACCAGCCTTAAAATAATCTATCTATCTATCTATTGCCAGACGCCTCTATCTCGTTCGGGGTGGCCACAAACAAATCGCCTCCACGTCGCTCTGTCCCCCGCCATTACACTGCCCCGCTCCTAACTCACACCCCCCTCTCTCATATACCTCTCCACCCCATCCCTCCATCTTATCCTTGGCCTCCCCCCCCCTCTTCCCCACTCCACCTCACTCACATACACTCTCTTCGTCAGCCTTTCACCCTCCATCCTCTCCACATGGCCAAACCACCTCAGTGTATTCCTCCTAACGCTTCCTATCACATCCACACCACAAAGCTTCTTTATATCCTCATTTGTCAGCATGTCTCTCCATGTGACTCCACAGGCCCCTCTTAATTAACTCATTTCCAATGCTCTCACTCTTGACTTGTGTCCTTCCAGCAATGTCCAAGCTTCACTACCATACGTTAAAGTCGGTACCACAATACTGTCATGTAGTAACTTTTTCACTTCCATGCTCACTTCCCTGCTTCTTATCACTGCTTTCAAGGAACCAGCAACCTTTCTTCCCTGCTGTACCCTTTCAAGCACTTCACCCTCCAAACCTCCATCCTTACTCATCACACTACCTAAGTACTTAACCGTACTCACATTTTCCAGTTCCTCACCATCCAATCTCGCTGTACATTCACTGACTTCACATCTCTCAAAGACCATCACTTTACTCTTCCCTACATTCACCTTTAGATTCAGTTTCTTACACACTCTCGCAAACTCATCCACCAAGCCTTGCAGCTCTCCTTCGTCTTCACTCAACAACACAGTATCATCTGCAAACAACAGTGCAGGGAGTTTCCAAACACTACCCTCTCTCACCAGGGTCACTCCAACATCCACTACTCTACCTTATACCTCTTTTATTACCCCATCCATGTACAGATTGAACAACCATGGAGACATGACACATCCCTGTTTCAACCCAACCTTCAAAGAGAAAAATTCACTCAGTTCACCATCCACACGCACTGCAACCTTAGCACCATCATACATACTCTTCACAATATTCAACCACTTCCCATCTACTCCATATAATCTTAATACTTTCCACAGTTCTTGTCTATCCACCCTGTCATATGCTTTCTCCAAAGCCATGAAAGCCTCATACAACTTCTTTCCCTTCTCTAGAAACTTTTCCACTAAAGATCTAAGAATGAATATCTGATCTACACAACCTCTTCCCTTCCTAAAGGCTCCCTGTTCTTCTCCAACTAATTCCTCTGTTCTTTCTCTAACTCTGTCACAAAGTATCCTACCATACTTTTTTCCTATTATACTAAGAAGGCAGATGTCCCTATGATTACCACACGCTTCTTTTTCCCCCTTTTCCTTTGTACAAGGGAATAATTATACCTGACTTCCAATCCTCCGGGACTCTACCTTCCTCCCAGGCCAATCTGCACATTTTCCACATCCATTCTACTACTATCTCTCCTCCATACTTCAGCATTTCACCACACACTCCATCAATTCCTGGGGCTTTCCCCAATTTAACTTTCTTCATTGCTTCCACAACTTCTATCCTACTGATTTCTTCCTCTCTTCTCACCTCCCTCCTTCTCCCAGCCATTCCCCAGCCACTTATACTCGCATTACTTCCATCCTCTATGTTCAACAATTCCTTAAAGTGTTCTCTCCATCTGCTCACTTTTCTGCCTTCTCCACTAGTAATCTACCATTTTTATCTTTCACTCCCCTGCTACCTTCACTTCAACCCTGTCGTACTCTTTTCACCTTTTTCCAGAACATTTTCTTACAGTCCCTGCACTTTACACTCAAGTTCCGTCGAAATTCATCATCCGCTCTCTTCTTACTCTCTCTTACTAATCTTTTCACCTCCCTCTTTCTTTCCACATATAACTCTCTCTTCCTCCTCTCAACTTCTTCCACGCCCCTATTTCTCATCCATTCATTGTATGCTTTCTTCTTTGTGCCACAGCCTGTCTCACCTCTTCATTCCACCACGCTGTTGCTTATTATTATTATTATTATTATTATTATTATTATTATTATTATCATCATCATCATTATTATTGTTTATTATTATTATTATTGTTATTGTTATTATTATTTCTATTACAATCAAGGGTAGGTGCGGGCGCTCGCTATCCAATCCCTCGATATAGTGCTGCTCTCGGGTGACTACCCTATCTTCTCTTCCTTCCTTCTTTCCTTCCTTTCTCTTCTGTCTTTATTTCCTTCATTCTTTCCCCTTCCTTCTGTCTATGGATGACTACTGAGAGTGACAAGCCAAATGGTTTCCAGTTCACCAAGAAACCATTTACAGCGCTGGGTGGTAACCATGTAACCAAATCATGGCGCCTGGTGGTTTAGTGGGTAATTAAGGCGCTCCAACCGGATATAGCCTGTGTAGGTTTTTATCAAAGGGATGGTTGGGTTTTTTTGCTCACGTAATACCGCTTAGGGATGTGTGAGGCTCGTCACTCATCATAAATATCAGGACCAAATTGCCTAGCCTTCGGCTCGTATGCTCCTCATGGGGAAATTCAGGATTAAATGATGATGATGATCATGATGAAGATGATGATCATGATGAAGATGATGATCATGATGAAGATGATGAAGATGATGAAGACGATGATGATGATGAAGATGATGAAGACGATGATGATGATGAAGATGATGAAGACGATGATGATGATGAAGATGATGAAGACGATGATGATGATGAAGATGATGAAGACGATGATGATGATGAAGATGATGATGAAGACGATGATGATGAAGATGATGAAGACGATGATGATGATGAAGATGATGAAGACGATGATGATGATGAAGATGATGAAGACGATGATGATGATGAAGATGATGAAGACGATGATGATGATGAAGATGATGAAGACGATGATGATGATGAAGATGATGAAGACGATGATGATGATGAAGATGATGAAGACGATGATGATGATGATGAAGATGATGAAGACGATGATGATGATGAAGATGATGAAGACGATGATGATGATGAAGATGATGAAGACGATGATGATGATGAAGATGATGAAGACGATGATGATGATGAAGATGATGAAGATCATGATGATGATGAAGATGATGAAGACGATGACGATGATGAAGATGATGACGACGATGATGATGATGATGATGATGATGATGATGATGAAAATCATAATAATGATGATGATGATGAAGACGATTATGATGATGAAGACGATAATGATGATGATGATGATGATAATGAAGATGATGAAGACGATCATGATGATGAAGATGATGAAGACGATCATGATGATGAAGATGATGAAGACGATCATGATGATGAAGATGATGAAGACGATCATGATGATGAAGATGATGAAGACGATCATGATGATGAAGATGATGAAGACGATCATGATGATGAAGATGATGAAGACGATCATGATGATGAAGATGATGAAGACGATCATCATGATGATGAAGATGATGAAGACGATCATGATGATGAAGATGATGAAGACGATCATCATGATGATGAAGATGATGAAGACGATCATGATGATGAAGATGATGAAGACGATCATCATGATGATGAAGATGATGAAGACGATCATGATGATGAAGATGATGAAGACGATCATCATGATGATGAAGATGATGAAGACGATCATGATGATGAAGATGATGAAGACGATCATCATGATGATGATGATGATGATCATCATCATGATGATGATGATGATGACATCATGATGATGATGATGATGATGACATCATGATGATGATGATGATGATGACATCATGATGATGATGATGATGACATCATGATGATGATGATGATGACATCATGATGATGATGATGATGACATCATAATGATGATGATGATGATGATGACATCATAATGATGATGATGATGATGACATCATAATGATGATGATGATGATGACATCATAATGATGATGATGATGATGACATCATAATGATGATGATGATGATGACATCATAATGATGATGATGATGACATCATAATGATGATGATGATATCATAATGATGATGATGATGAC
>NC_137007.1:20478811-20637769 GCF_032717465.1 Coenobita brevimanus | reverse complement strand
ATATATATCGTCAAAGGTCAAGATCATAAGGAGGAACCAAAGGTCAGGGTCACATGGCGAGGTCAAAGGTGAGCATTACATGAAGAGGTCAACTTAGCAATTTTGATCCGATTTTGACCAAACTTTGTGAGAGGATTAGGGTAAAGCAAAGATGAAGGAATTCTGTTTTCAGAGTAATCGGCCAAGGTCAAGGGCACAAGGCAAAGGCAAATGTTCTGCCTTTGGACCAACTGGTGAGCGCGTGGGTATTGCACGCTAGGAATGCTCGCTCTTGTTAATTTTACTGTCATCTACATCTCTCGTTTGCTTCTTATTGCTTCATTCCTCTTAACACACCTACTACAATTATTCCACTTCTTTCGTTCAATTTACGTTATCTTGGCGGAGATTTCGGTCCTTATGAAGTTTTCCCGCAGCTCAGTCGGAAAATATGACGGTATTTTGGCGCTACATCCTTTTTGTAATAATTGTTCATGCCTAGCACCATTTTCAATGTTAATCTGTTTTTTACGGCTTGGCATTCAATATGAATGGACGGAAATGTTACGCCTAGTTAAAGTGAACAAGAATACTTCTGTTACTTTTCTAGCAGGTCCATTCTTAAAGCCATTTACGTCGCTATCTCTTCTTTATGTTTGTCCAACGGATTTTCCTGCCCTTGCCCAGCTACTTGCTTACATTTTTATTAAAAACAAGGGGAAGTTCCCCTCCCTGTCTTCGATTTCCTTCCCTCTCTTCCTGACCATCCTGGTTCTGTCCTTTCTCATAGGTGGGAATACAATGTTTCTCTGTCCTATTTCTGAGCATACCCCAATGCTACACTTGCTACTTATTTCCTTATTCATCCCTTGGTATTTTGGTTTTCTTTTTACGTATCCGATTCTTCATGCCTTCTTTGATGACAAGTCTTGCTTTGGTTGATCTTGTTGATTGATTACTACCATGATTTCCCCATTTAATAGTTTTTGGAATAGGCCTTAAAATCTCTTTTCCATTTTTTCCCTTCATCCAATCGTCTGTGTTCGTTTTCTGGACTATACTTCATAACATCATCATGTATCCAAAATCTAAGGATAACGAAACTTTGATTTTAAATAGTGTCTTAACCCAAGGACCTCGAAAGCTCCCTCGTGGTGAGTAGTGGTTGCTGGAACTCCAGGTTAATCTGAATGTGAACCCGGCGGACTGCAAAATATAGTTGCTCTCTTCCTGCACTCTAACACTCCTCTATGGGGACTGGAAGAGGGCTGAAGGATGTTTGCATAACAGGGAGGCAGAGCCGACCAGATCCTATCGGTGCATCCCTCTCCAACACCGTCAGCCAGAGTGCAACAGCTGACAATGTCTTAACTCTCAGATCCGATCCTGGATTGTCTCAGTGGCAGGTGAATCATCTGGCGTTAACCGGATTGATACACATTGGTCTCCGCCAAGGATTAAGCCGTAATGACCCTCGTGCAGTCGATAGGTATCAGTCCGGCTCATCTTCGTCAACGGCCACGTTTGAACAATGAGATGCAACAGGGAAAAACTTTAAAACGAATTGAGCTTGCGTGAATTTCGATGGCCCATAGCTATGAAGTAGTAGCGAGTCTCGATGGTTAGTAGACAAAGCTACATTTTCAGTATGACTTCGCTTGGCCACCAACTGAAACAGAACGAGGTTAGAAATCTTTGTCGAGTTATAACCAACGCGCCGTATCCTTACATTTATACTGCAGAGAGACATTTTTCACGTGAAGAGACCGATATAACTGGACGGTTCCACTGCCCTGTTATACAAACGTCCCCCATTTCCTTCCCTATTTCCCGATATGAATATGGTGGGCTGCAGAAGGGGCCTTTTTGCTCTGCAGTCCACTGGATTCACGACCAGATGAGCCAAAATATACTCTTGTTTACTCTGACGTGGACAAAATTTGTCATATCACCATTTCGAATGGTGAGTTATTATAAAAGAATGGCACTGAAATATCAAGCAGGTCACTCAGAAATGTTTTGGAGAAGGACATAGAGTCGTGGTAATGTCTATTTCTGCCACTGTACCACATGCAATAAGCTGCAAAGGAAAGAAAATCTGGGCCAAATTAAGGAGAAAAAACACTACGCTGCTAGTTTCTCTCTCTCGCTCCATCTTGGTCGAACCCAGCTTAGTTTCAGCCAACGTCCAGCCACGCTCGCACTCAACCATGAAATGAAAACCCAGCCGTGCATGATATTCAATGATTATCGGCTGTTTGCCCTTCAGCCGGTGCAAATGAGGCAGAGGAAGAGTGATGGTGATGCTGGGGGAACAGAGGAGGGAGGGGGAGTACAACAAAAGATACTGTCTACTAAGATTTAATTTATAGGAGCGTGTTAAATGATGCAGAGTTTTAAAAGGAGGAGGATGACGAGGACGAGGAAGAGAAGAAGAAGAAGAAGAAGAAGAAGACGACGACGAAGACGAAGAAGAAATTGAAGGACGACGGCGACGACGATGACGACGAGGAACGGCAGTCTTATAGTAATGTGTAGCTGTGCATGAGCTATATTTACGGAAAATATATATATATTTTTTAGTTTAATAGAGGAGTTGAAAAAGAGACTTTAATGTATGTAGAATGCGCGAACGTACCTAAAGTAGACAAAAAAAATTTGTTTGATCCTGTACAGGAGACTGGTGTACTGTGGAAGGATAGTAACTTGCTTGCAGTCAACCGGGTTCACGTTCAGAAGACGAGGGATAACTACTACTACTACTACTACTAGTACTGTTACTACTACTACTACTACTACTATTGCTACTAAGTTCAGTTCAATTCATTTTATTTTGTAATGCTAATACATTACATAAAGAAGTACATATATGTAGTCATTAGTTAATAATCTACTAAGAGCTAATAAAAAGGAAGCCTACAGCTTAAGAACTATTAGCATTAAAAATAAGTTAATTAACAGCCATAATAAAAACAAGATCTATGCCTGTCCTTATGCCTCTGTACCCAGCCTAATCTTGATGAAAGAGCATCTAGGTCCTCCGATAATGCGCTTACTTGATAAGTATATTTGAATAAACTACGAACATAGGACATAAAATATCCATCTGTTAAAAAAGGACTAATACAAATAAAATTAGGTTTATCAGATTTGAGTACCCTTTTAAATGTTCTTGCCTGTACAAGAGCTACATGATACTTAAAGAGAAGCTGATTGCAATGCGATCCAATTATGCGACTTCTGGCATACGTGGGAAGAACACACAAGCGTTTCACGGCATTATTATGAGCAATGTTAAAAATTTTGAAAACTGTAGTGTTAAAAACATCTTCTGAATTCCATAAGGATAGTACATACTCAGGATATCAATAAGAATAAAAAATAAAGATGTTTTAATATTAACAAACATAAAAGCCTTTGAAATATTAAAATAAAAATGAAAATTATTTAATCGAAAATGTATATCATCATTATCCGTTAAACTGGACTGCAAAATAATGCCCTAAATACTTATAAATCCCCACAACCTGCAGTTCATCTTCACCTAGCTTAATGCTTGTAGTTGTTACAGATTTACGATTTCTATATAATTATCATGCATTTGGATTTATCTTTATTAGTGATTAATCGATGATCTTTGATACAACAACAGTCTAGTATAAGGTCTGCTCGTGTCTGATAAAAATTCGGCTAGACGCACCAGGTCATCTGCATAAGCCAGAACGTTACACGTTGCTATTCCATACTGGCATCCTATTTCGATGTGGCTCAGGTCATCCGTAAGTACCGTTTATGTAAGAATTAAAAAGGAAGGGGGAGATAACACCACCCTGCCTTACACCCTGATCTATATAGTAATGTCTGCTATAAAAAGTATGTCAGTGTACAGTATATTATTTTGTTTGTCGATTTCTTAAACAGCGTCCCAGTATGAATATGTCTAAAGGGACATTCCTTTTTATAAGTTTTCTTCCCAAAATGAAATGGTTAACTTGATTAAAGGCTTTACTTAAATCAATGTAAGTGCCAATTGCAGAATTTTTATCACCGGTATATTTCTTCACTATTTCTTTCCATATCAAACAAGTATCTGTGGTGGACGATCCATTCTTAAAGCCAAACTGTCTACAGTTTAGGTGCAGTTTTTCTGCTGAAATATCTAAAACGTTAAATGCAAATATCTTTAAAAGGCATGAGGACTGCATAACTGGCCTAAACTTAGAAGAACCTGCACAATTCTTGCTATCTTTGGGGACAGGATTAACAGATCCTTTTAAATGATTTGGAGGAAGGCAACAATAAGCGTAATATGAATTATAAAAACAAGATAAATTATTAAGAAAAGAATCTGATGCACCTTTTAAAAATGATGTATGAATACCATCATGTCCTGCACTAGTATTTATTCTCGAGATAATGTTTTTGATTGTTCATTCATTCATTCATTGCCAGACGCCATGTATCCCAAACGGGGTGGTCAAGGGCTTAGAGTTAATTGTTTTACAGGGAGGGGCACTAATCCTCCACCAACCCCACTTGACACGTAGGGATGCCAACAGCATCTGGTGTTCCCAGGCGGTCACCCATCTAAGTACTAACCAGACCCAACATTGCTTAACTTCGCTGATCGGACGGGAAGCAGTGTACTGAACGTGGTATGGCCGTTGGCACCTTAGAATATTTAAATTCATTTTTCTTCTTTCATTCCATATACTTCTTAATTTATTTATAAAAGAAGTTTCATGGTTTATTTCATCAGCTTATCGTTACCTAAAAACTTTTCAGCAAAGATATCTGCTATTTTTGAAGGATCACTGGTGTCATTAATATCATCCATCTCTTTCGTACATCCTCTTTTCCTTTTTACACGCTTCCAAAAACTAGTTTTGTTTTTATTAGAAAGTTTTCCCATTACAGAAGTACATATTTCTCTGCTTTCATTTGCTTTACATTCTCCGACTGCCTTTTTGAATTCATACCAGTTATTTACCATCACTCCACATTCATAAGTATCTCTCTTTCTATTTTGACTTAACCATCTCATGAATTTATTTCTAGCATTATTGTGCAGTTATTTTACATTTCTGTTCCATCCTGGTATAATTTTATATTTGTTCTTTTTTACGGTAACAGGCTTATATACTTCAGTAGACCCCTGAATACTGTTAAATGTTATTTCATATAAACTTTCAGTCTGTGCAAATGACTTCTTGTGGCATCCTGCATTTCAGACCGATTAATTGGTAGACTATAGAAATGCCTCTCTCCGACAAGGAGAGTAGCCTATGTTTTCACCCCTATTTGTTTGTTTGTTTGTCTGTTTGTCAGCAGAGTTACTCAAGCACTTAAAGAAAGATCTGGACCAAATATGGTGGGTAGATAGTCCATGTCCCAAGGAATACTCGATTAACTTTGGGACCGATCCGGATTCTTGATCCGGAAAACACTTTTTGCGAAACCCTAATCATTGATGAAAAAACCTAACCCATTAAGATGAGTGGTTTGGAAATTTCGTTGCACTTGTCGGAGAGATGCGCTCCACCGAGTGCTCATTCTAGTTTTAAAATCAACTGCTCTGCTGATACTGGTCAGATCATGTGGCTTAAGCCTACTCCAGTTCACCTAGGGACAATCAGCTGCTGGACGGTTGAGAGTGATTACTTTTTTTTTTTTTTTTTACCAGTAGATGATATATCATTATGTGGAAAGTGGTCAAAGCCGTTGATAGTAGTGTTACTGTTTATGTCACTAATTTCAATACTATCATGTTGCATGCCAAGCACATGATCTAACAATTAGGACACAGAATTACCGTAGCCCATGTATGTATATGAAGAATTTGGAAGAAGATCAACATCAAAACATGTCAGAGACTTGTTCCTCATAAAATCACATAGATATTGACATGCCCTCCCACTAAAGGGATAGGCATTAAAATTTTCGATGATATATGAAGAAACCCAAACATATTGACATGCCTTTCTAGTAAAGGGATCTGCATTTTAAACCTTCGATGATATATGAAGACTGACAAACAGTATTATTAATTAGGTTTTGTAAAACAGATAGTGACTGAATATTTCTTTAAGAGTAGAAAGCAACCTTGAAATACTATTATCTATCTATCTATCTATCTATCTATCTATCTATATATATATAATTTTGAAACTCGAAATATTTTTCCATAAGACTCCTAATCCTCCTTCAGGCCTCCCAGTCATGAAAACCTGGCTTTCTTCAGAAAACATTGCACCAACACCTATACTGTCATAGTTTTCATCAATAAAATCCAAAAATTCTAACTTCTCTTTTACTATCAAAGTTTCCTGCAGAAATATGATATTGATATTAGCATAGGTCAGAGTTCATATTAAATGAATATTCTTCCTTAATGAGCAGCAGTTAAAAGAACTGCTTAGAAGTATTAAATGCCATGGTAAAAAACAGTAAATAAAAAATACAATATATGAAGTAAATTAAAAAATACAAACTTATATCAATGAACATCTGTATATTATGATAACCAATAAAAATTTATATTGCTTGTCTTCTTAGATCTGTTGTTAAGTTCATCCCCAACAATATCCTCAGGATACAGCTCAGGAATAAAGAGTTAATCTCTGACTGTTACTTTTACACTAATATACAAGGCATTAAAACTTTGAGATCTAATTTCTGCTCCATCAATTTAAAATGTTCCTACATCAAACACCTCATTTATATATTCCTTTATGAAGAAGGCATCAATTTCTTTTGAAACTCTGCCTATAAACACATCCACAGATCTTCTTGCCGCTCTCAAGGTATTATCATCACAGTTCCGTGAACCTGTAACTACAGTTTAACTACAACTGCTGCTCCCATTACTACTACAGCTAGTTCTACTACTACTACTACTGTTATTTCCACTACTACTACTACTACAAGTACCATTGCTGCTGCTGCTTCTACTACTACTACTACTTATTAGTACTACCACTACTACTAGTATTATTACTACTGCTACCACTAAAATACAACCCGAAACAATCTAATTTACACCCAGGTCTGTATTTGTATCTTTGGTGATCAGAAGGCACTACGCCTGGGAATTGAACTCCGGTTCCTCCAGCTGCCGACTGAATGTGCTGACGAATGCGCTATTGGCTCCTGTATTAAAGGAGTTAAAACCAAAATTTGATGTACAAAATAAATGGTTTTTTGCAGTAAATCCATCAGCCGAACTACCTATTGAACTATCCAAATCCGGCCGCCTTAATCATGGAAGGGGTGGCCACAAACCACTGGTCCCCCATGTCACCCTTCTTAGGCTCCCCTCTCTCCAGCTTACACACCACTCACCCATATACAGCATAACTCTATCCCATTCCGACATTTCATATCCTTCTGCCCCTCCACCGACTCACATACCTTCTAGTCAGTTTCTCATTCTCTTCACATGGTCAAACCATCTCAAGGTACTTCTAATGTTTCTCATTAATGTGATGTGTAATAATAATAATAATCCATCCATCCATCCTTCCATCATCCAATCCTACGTTGCCCCATGAGGAGCGTAGGAGCCCGGGATAGGCAGTTGGTCCCGACATTTAAGATGAGAGTAACCAGCCTCATTCATCCCTGACTGGCATTACATGAGCAATAAACCCCAACCACCCCTTGGATATAAACCTTCACCGGCTCAATCCGATTGGAGCACAATAATTACCCACTAAACCACCAGGCGCTAAAATTTGGTTGTATGGTTACCACCCAGCGTAGTAAATAGTTTTCTGGTGAACAGGAAACCATTGGCTTGTCACTCAGTGTAGAGTCACCCACGGGCAGAAGGAAGAGGAAAGAATGAAGGAACGAAAGACAGAAGAGGGAGTGTAAAGTCACCCGCAGGCAGAAAGACGAGGAAAGAATGAAGGAAAGACAGAAGAAGATGGAAGGAAAGAAGGATGGATGAGAAGACAGGGCAGACATCCGAGAGTAGCACTACACTGAGTGAGTGGATGGTGAGCGCCCCCACCTACCACAAAATAATAATAATAATAATATAATTATGATAATAAAAATGATAAAAATAATAATAATAATAATAATAATAATCTAAATAGAAAAATTATAATAATGAAAAGACGAGAACTCAGGCCCTGAGCTGTCAACGCAAAGTTTCGCTCGGTATGCCCCCGCCAAGCCTTGTGCACGGACTCGCCATGCAGCCTCCACGACAGGATTCTTTGTGGGTTGAAATGAGACTAAAGATAAACTACAACGACCCCATATTACCTTGACCTTTGACCCCTTGACCTTGCTGACCTAATCAGCTTATTGTCTCTCATTGTGCATCACTGACCAAAATTTGGCAGATGGGTTCAAGAGATATCGCTCCCACGAGAGTGGTACGGACGAACGAACCACGCACGCACGCACGCACGGAAAGACCAGTCACTTAATGCCTCCTCTACAATAGGCGGTCAAAGGCATAATAATAATAATAATAAATAATAATAACTAAATAACAATAATAATAATAATAATAAAAATAATAATAATAATAATTAGTACCGGGAACAGACGTTTTGTGAACTCTTTGCGTTCAATAACCTAACTTTTACTCAAAAAATTTCAGCTTAAGAGTGAGACCTGGTAGAATAATAGTTTATGACTGCCATATCTAACTTTTCGAATTTGAAAGCCCTGATAAGTATACTAATGAAATCGTCCAGATATTGGAAGTACAAATGAAAAATTATGTCATTAGAGTGAAAGGGATGACCGGTTATTGTTCTCAGTCCTCCTTCTCCTCCTCTTCCTCCCCCCTTTTGTTCTTTAGTTATACCAGTCTTGTCGTAAATAGCACGTTAACCAGGCACATGGTTTATAATTGCCTAACTTACTGTAGCTTTCACGAGAGAGAGAGAGAGAGAGAGAGAGAGAGCATCAACGTTTTAATTACTGACACCACTAATTTTCTCCACAATTCATTAGCTAGGTATAGTAACATGGCTGCTGCTCTAAGTTCAGGTTCGTGTGTGGGTATAAAATTTTCGACCTGCTATTATTTTCAGTACCAGTTTTGCCATACGTAGGTCCACCACAAGAAAAAGACAATTGGCTCCCTCCAATCAGACGTATTGGTTATTAACATATTCCATTTCCAGACTGCAATATTTGTACTAGTTTACTTTCCGTTTCTTCATTTCATTCCCTCTCTAGGTACCACTTAAATACTATTATTGTCCATCCACATTCTACTCAAAGAAATACACTACCGATACAAGTCCAGTTCAGTTCAGATACAAAAAATACAGTTTATAAAATGTATGGTGCTGTAGTGCCGAAAACCATAGTGTGATGAGCCGGATAGTGAAAGGTCTAAGGGCAAGAGATATTAGGTGGACTACCCGATCACTGCACAGGATGATAGAAAACTCGAAGAAACTTTAGGTCTTATTAATAACTTAACACATATTTACACAAAAACTTAACACTAGTTAACACGGTTCGCCCAGGGAAGTCGTCTTAGATAAACAAGGTCGACCACCCAGAGGACAAACCGTTGACACAAATTAATGTATAAAAAGAACAAAGTAGCTTTCCAATCACCCGAAGTGAGCATTGATTAAACAATTCCGTCAGTGAACCCACTTGTAAATAGCGTAAATGACACCAATAAAATACCCAGCGAGTATCCGTCACAATAAAACAAAAAAAAGTGTAAACTTTAAATGTATAGGTAGGTGTAGGTGAAAAAGGTGGTTTAATATTGTGTTCACTCCCTCGTTGATAGTTCTAAGTACTCACGAGACCTTGCACCCACAGTCTCTCAGGAGAGTGTTGAGCCTTGGCTGCTTGGTTGAGACTGACTCTAGAGTGAATGAGAAGGTCCCACAACACCTCGTCTAACTCAGTCAGAAAGGGAGGCTCGGAGCATTGGCACCTGTGTTCGACCGTGTTGGAGCCTCGATCGTCGATGATTTCTCGAGAAGTGGTGAATGAGGCGAGGGCCATGATAATAGGAACAAATCGGGACAGTAACATACCTCAGGAAGTTCCAATACAGTATAGTAGAGCAGTTATTAAGCACAAGTGCACCCAGAAAAGTTCCATGATTATCCCAATTTGTTAATCCACTAGGCAGTGTATTAAGTTATGGCCCATTTCACTGGGCACACTGTTCGTAATTCACTTTATATTTCCTCTTCCTTCTTTCTCGATAGCACTTCATCATACCATCAGGTGGGAAAAAGAGGCGCACCCAGGAACTTTCTAAGGGGAGGGGTCCATTTGCCAGTTTCCTGAAGTTTACATACTGTATAAGTTTTACAGTTCTAATTTATATATGTATATATATATATATATATATATATATATATATATATATATATATATATATTCAGATAAAATGAGAATGATAGATTATTTGGTAAGTCGTCAGTTATTCAAACAAACTTGTTTGTTTATATTTATTGTGTTAACCAAGTAACAAAGTACAAGCCACTCAGTCTCAACCATATTCTGTCTAGATTTCTAATACAAAAGTTTACTGGTACTCTCAGTCTTTCATATACACAACTAGTCAACTCTTGAACACTTTATCATGATCCATCTTTCCCTCTTACTGCGACTTATGTTTCTTTAAACGCAGTGTGTCTATCTATTCTCAATGACGATAAGAACGCATCTTCATAAATTTTTCAATTACTTCATCGACTGAAAGTTTTTCTTTACCCTGAATACTCATAAGCATCAGTGCCTCCAATCGGTCTTCTGTCATCAATGACTGCTGATCTGTTTTCATTCTCTTTAAGGATGAAAATCCTCGCTCTGCAGGGCAACTTATGACAGGTAATGTCATCAAAATACGCACAATGACACGCACATTTGGAAGACTGCTTGTTTTGTGAAACACCTTAATTATGTCTTTGGGACTCTGCGTTCTGTCTAGTAAGGATATCATCTCTTGCCAGACAAGAAGTTCTGACAGAAGACTGGTTAACTTTGGCAAATCTTCATATACTTTTGCAGCCTGCTCGACGGAGGTAAGGTTGGCTTTTTTAATAAACAGTTGAAGGATTTCTTGTAAATGAATGGCGGGATGCTCCGTAGGAAAACGAGCATTCAGTTCTGACATCATCTGGTCAATGAATGGATACCAGGTGTTGATCCTGTAGAACTCTGCTGGGTCAGTCGACGAGCAACTGTTTGACCGATGAGTTGATCCTGTAGAACTCTGCTGAGTCAGTCGACGAGCAACTGTTTGACCGATGAACCTGTCGTTTGGTAGTTCTGGGGACTGGGACAGGCACGTCTAGTTCATCAACCAGTTTTAATGCTTTATCCATTACCAAGGAAAATTCTTCTCGACTGGCTGCCACTGCCTTGTTGACTTGTTCAACTAGCTCCATGGATTCTGTGAGTGTGTAAGTGGGGTTCTGAAGACTCACAGATAGAGGCAGGGTAACGCCAAATAACGAAACTGCTATCTGAAGGGTGACAATGAATTCAAAACGTGTTATGCCTGCCAGAAGGCAAGATGCTTTTGTTACAGCATCTGTGTTGCCCAACCTCTGCATATCCTCTAGGGCCATCACTCTTGGTATCAGCAACATGTCAAATGTTCTTAAAGACTCATGCTGCTCCACCCACCTAGTTCTGCATAGAGGCTTCACTCGTTTCTTAAGAGAGTCTGTTACATATTAGTCAACCTTTTTCTCTAGGACCTGTACCCTTGCTGTAGATCCACTTAGAAACTCTGAAACTTCTGAAACAATCCCAAGTATGTTCCGGACACCAGGAACAGTGAGAGCACGTCCTAGTGCTAAATTAAGTCGGTGTGATGCACAGTGAATATAGACTGCAAGATGCTGCTGTTATTTAATGTAAGCCTGAGCCCCATTTATCAAGCCACTCATGTCTGAACCACCATCATAATCCTGTCTTCTGATGTTTGTTAGTGATAAGCCCAGCTTTCTCAAGCATGCATTATTTCATCAGTCAAGGCAGCACAAGTGGTTTTGGAAGGTTTAATTAGACTAAGCATATCTCCCTCACATGTCCACCCTCAGTGACATGACAAGAAATAATTGTTCATGTGTGCTGATATCCGTGGTACTGTCAGCTATCACAGAGTAAATACCAGTTTTCTTGATGGAATTCGTTAAATTTTCCTTAATAACATCACCGCATACCTTGATAATTTGATTCTGCACATTTCAGCTTGTCAGCAATATGTTTTTTTTGGGGGGTAGTTTTAATATCCTCGTACAGTTGCTTGTCACCTGATGCCCGGTACCGAAGACGAGCTTTAAAATTACTCCTCTTTCCATTAGCTGGCATGGAATCCTAGTCATGAGGTCCTCTATCTCTTTGTCCTCGGAAGGCCAATTCTTGTACTCCACACAGGATTACAGTCTCAACAATCGGACGTAAACGTTGGCGATACTCATTCTTCTCCTTTCTGTTATTAAGGTATGTTAACCATTTCATCAATGGGAAATCCACCACGCTTTTGTGCCAACAATAATTCAGCTTGAGGCATAGAAAACACATGATGCTATTTTGGTGAGCTCGAAAATCCTCTTCTGCACTCTTAAAATGCTTGAAAGGTCTGCTCGCAGGTGCTCCTAGGTTTTCATCCCCTCTTTCACTCATCCTTTTCCCCATTATAACACAGTTGCGACAAAGCCCCTCTCTTTGACTGGCTGTCCACTGTAGGAGAGCCAAGGAAATTCTTCAAGATACGAATGCTGGAATTAGCATTGCTTGCCACGGGAGTCCCCTACAACAGGAAACTGGTAATTTTTATCAGGCACCCATGGGTTCAGAAGGAGGTGCACTTGTTCTTCTTAAGGAAGCTGAGCAACATTAACAAAATGTCCGGTGTCATTGGAATGATCCGCAATGCTTGAGTCTTGTGATAGAAGATCCCGATCCAAACTCCTATAGTCTTCTTGTGAAGAAACAGCCAATCTCCTGGAACAGAGTGGGACAGGATGTGCATCTTCATTCGCAGACGGCGTAGGACTCCTAAAACAATATTAACTCAAAACTGTAAGAGAGAGAGAGAGAGAGAGAGAGAGAGAGAGAGAGAGAGAGAGAGAGAGAGAGAGAGAGAGAGATGCTTTTACTTGAGGTTACTATTAATTTTCTTATTACTGGCAAAACACAGGCAGTAATAACTTTATTAAAGATAAAAAAAAAAAATCAAATATAAAAACGTATTAAACTAAAATAACTAAACGGTATCCCAGATCAATGCAGTCTGCTGAAGTTACGACCAAAAACTCCTAAGAACATACGGTAATACGTGAAATAAATTACGTAATTTACGTACCTTATTAATTCTGTTGCTGAAAGACCATCATCATGAGTCTTTCCTTTCTTCTTTCTGTTTACAAAATCTTGCATAGTAAGCTGCCGCTTCATGTTGAATGACGATTGTTCAGTTACACAGTTGTAGTCCTATATAGTAGGCCTATGTTCTCATACTGAATGTTGGTGACTAACTGAACTGAGTGGCTGTCTATCATGCATTCCCTCCAAAATGAATGTATGACGTGAGCCGAATGCTTGGTCCTGATTGGTCGCAGCATGTAGGTGAGGCCAGGGCTATGGTCAAGTGACCACGCCAAGACGCCGCCCGAAGTGAGATGAGGTCAGATAATCCGATAATTACGGGGAGGTCACATGCAGGTTTAGAGTCAGGGAACTGCTGGCTCTTTGTTTGTACGTGCCAATTTTTCATGTTTTGCTGTTATCGAAATAAATATAAATAAATTTTTAAAGGACCCGGAGAGCTTAGGGGGGGCCCCGGGCCCGGTGGCCTCCCCCTCCCTTGGGTCCGCCTCTGGTGGGAAAGAGGTTCATGATGACTGGATGACTCATTCTAGAGTGATAATCAAAGACGGTCTATAAGTGTGTGTTTTAGTTACCGTCGAGGGTCATGATGATGATGAAATGTATAGCAACAGCGAAAGCAGCAGGCCAACAGCAGCAGCCGAAGCTTCATTCATAGCCGCAGCTGCAGCAGCAGTCTTAGCCCCACCCACAGCCACAAGTACTGTAGGTCTGGAAATTGAACTCGGCGAACTGCTTTCTGAAGTTGCTCTTCTGCACTCCTCCATCCTCCTTTCGGGGGACAGAGAGTTGAGAGATGCCTATATAATCAGGTAGTGGAGTCGCTTTGTTATATTACTGCCACCACCTGAAGACGTCCCTCCGCAGCACCATGAAATATGTACAAGAAAATAAACAAGACACATTTTCCTGTCTGGCATAGGTCGAAAACTGCTAATCACTTTGCCTTTATAAACAAACAGTGATTAATCCGTGCTGGCGTTGCATATGTAATTAACGTAATTAGGTCTGGGTGTAGTTAATTATCAGTCGCGAGTTAATTAAGGTGTGCATCAGTAGGAAGTAATGAGATGTTATTGCTGGTGCCGGCAGCGAGTCAGAAACTGGGTAGTGCTGGGCTTGCTGGAGGTTATGACAGGGTAAACAGATTCATATAGCAAAGGGAGATGGAGTGAATGACAACGGGAACGAAGATGGTAAGACTAATAACTTCGTGGGTGGAATTATTAGTAGTTACAATCCCAGGCTTATCGAAACACGAACTTGGTGGACTGCAGGCTTAACTTGCACTTATCGTTCAGTCAGCCATCCCTCTGTAAGGGGAGAGGGAAACAACTATTGGGCCTTTTTATAACCAGACAGTTGAACCGTACGAATATATCAGTGCCACCACATGAAGGCGTCCCTTTCAACTACCTTCAGATATCGAAGAGAGAGAGAGAGAGAGAGAGAGAGAGAGAGAGAGAGAGAGAGAGAGAGAGAGAGAGAGAGAGAGAGAGAGAGAGAGAGAGAGAGAGAGAAAGAGAGAGAGAGAGAGAAATATTGAGCATGAATATAGCAGTTGTTGTTGTTGTTGTGGTAGCAGTAGTAGTAGTAGTAATAGTAGAAGTAGTAATAGTAGTAGTAGTAGTAGTAGTAGTAGTAGTAGTAGTTGTTGTTGTTGTTGTTGCTGTTGCTGTTATTGTTGTTGTTGCTCTTCTAGTAGTAGTAGTAATTGTCGTAGTAGCAGTCAATCAATCAATTTTGTTTCGTAATATACATAAAACTATGCAGCAAACATTACGTATACAACTGTAACCTAACGAAAGTTCTGACAAAAAAGTTATGAAATATTACCCATGAAATGACGTATTGTCCTTATAAATCATATCACATTTCCAAGTATATACACAACCCTTCCCGACAACCGCTTCCCATTTATATGATATTTTGGCCTAAAAATCTTCGTAGATGCAATTAAGAATATTACGTGCATAGTTATAAAACACGCTACTAAAAGTATCTCGGTAATTAAAACTAACATACTTAACCAATCAAGTTTCTGTTGACTTTCTTAAAATGTATTATAATGATACGATAAAACTAATAAAACATTATGAATCGAACCTTTGTTAAAATTAAAAGAATATTTAAAAATATGAAAGAAGGCTGAATATTGTTGGAGATTAATTTTCGGCAGAAATTTTAAATAATACAATAAAATGGATGAAAGAATTATTATCATCTACACGTTGTCATTAAAAATAAAGCTGTCGAAGTTACTAAATGGTACTATAAAGAAAGCTGCACCTAAGAAAAATGTAGGAAGTAGGGTTCACTCCAAAAGTAAAATATAATGTATCTAAAACCACAGAGATGAGAAATACAAAATAAGCAACAGCAGTAAAACGTGCTGAAAATAAAAGAACATTAAAAAAAACATCTACCTTAGAGGAACTACGACTCCCTGGCAGGTAGCACTACTGGAGTACGACGCTCCTCGTGACGTTGTACCCATATTATTCTTGGTTTTATAACATCTAAGTCAGTAGCTGATACAGATATGCTATGTACACATATGTAATAAATAGGCCAGAACTCAGTATTGGCATATTAAACTTTATCATTGAAGATTTAGAACAAAGTTTTATTCGTCCCTGTTTAGAGTACAACTCTCATGTGTGGGGAGGTTCCCAACATACAGCCCTTTTCAATAGGGTGGAGTCAAAGGCTATTCGTCTCATCAACTCTCCTCCTCTTACTGGCTCCCTTCAACCTCTGTCTCTTCGCCGCACTGTTGCCCCTTCATCTCTTTTCTATCGCTATTTCAATGGTCACTGCTTCTCTGAACTGTCTGCTTGCATCCCTCCACCTCTACGACGGCCGCGTAGCACCCGTCTAGCAACAATCTCTCATCCCTTTTCTGTCTGACTCTCTAATGCAAGAGTTAACCGTTACTCCCAGTCCTTCATTTATGCAACAGGTCAGCTCTGGAACTGTCTCCCTCTGTCTGTATTACTTACATGCTGTGATCAACAGTCTTTTAAACGCAGTGTGTCCAGGCATCTCTATATGAATGGATCTTGAATTTGGCTCTCTTTTGTATTGTTTTTTTTTTTTTTCTTGGAAGGAACATTTTGCGGGCTCAACCTTTGGTTCCTTATTCCTCGCATAAAGAAAAAAGTAATCTTTAACAATACCGTGCTTGAAGGAGAGCCAGGTAATGTCCCAGAAGTAGCTGTCCACACGCCTCCGCGGCCTCGTCGCTACTGCTATAAGGAGGAGCTCCAGTAATTCTCTTAAAGGCATATGATACAGCTACCTTAGAAGTACGAAATAATCTTGATTAACAGGCTTTATGGTTATTCAAAAGATTATATCCATATTCTGGTTTACAATAAGAAATTGAAAGATATAAACAAGTAGCCGTATCAACATGCTTAATATCTTTAAAAATGCTATTAAAGTTAGCATAAACGTTTGCAAGTTGAAACTTCACATCACTTTCATCCCGCAGAGAGCAATTAACAGTGTGTCCCAGTTATTTATATTCAATGACAACATAAAAGGTATCACCTGCTAAGTTAATTGTATTATTTGTCATTTCATTTTAAAGCCTTTTTTTTTTTTTGAGGGGTGGACCAATGAAAAATCTTACGTTTGGTCTTAGTCTTATTGATTTTCAAACCATTACTCAATAATTCACTCTGAAATATATAAAGTTTTTCTAAATCATTTGAAGAATTACTATGCAAAACAGTATCATCGGCATATGTTGTCATCAGCATATGTAAGTATGCTTAATTTAGTTTCCCCTAGCATAAAACCTTTATCAATGTTGAAAATCTTTTTACAATACAATCAATATATAATCTGAACAAGAAAAGAGAAAGTTTGCTACGTTGTCTTACCCCTTTTTCTACAGGATGAAAGGTGCCATGGTGCCCCTCCCACACAACATTTACATACTGGGTACGAAGGCAGTGCATCAGTAATAGTACAATGTCAAAAGGAACCCCACACTCTAAAAGATTTTTACCAAGTTAAAAAAGGATTCTCAGTATCAAAAGCTTTGGAGAGACCGATAAACAGTGCCACTCCGGTGCCTTTATTTTAAAAATATTCATTCATAATCTTTTTCAGTAAATAACAAGCATCACCAGTTGACACATCCTTTTTAAAACCAAATTATTCTTTATCAGTGAAAACTTTTTCTTCCAAAACATCATGGAGGAGAATCTATTATTTTCAGTAAACATGATAATTGCATCACAGATCTATAGTGCACCGACTCAGAATTGTTGCCTCACTTATCCATGATAGTTGGAATAATATTACTTTTAAACTGGCTCAATTATAACAATGAAAAAAACTGGCTGGAATATAACAATGAAAAAATATGCATTTAAAAACTTTTTTAAGATAGTTAAAAAAATCATTGGATGATTTTGCTTTTAAACAAAAAACGAGTGTATACCATCTCCCATGTAATTTTTTAACTTACTTGTTGCTCTGCGATGAGAATAGGGAGAAATTCTGAGGTGCATCTTACTCCTCATTGCCCATTCATTCTTAAGCAAGTTAAGAAAGCTGTTGTCTTCGTCTGTATCATAATTATTATTACCCATAAAATTCTCTGAAAAAATATTTACGATTCTTTCTTAATTACATTCTCCAACAATCGGTAGTCAACAACCTAAATGATTCTGACTTATTTTCACCTGTTTCTAACTACTTTTTTATCCCAAATTTCTAAACTGACCCTAAAATTTGGCTATCACGTAACTTTGACGTACTACATCATAAATGAGGGAAAATTCCATGAAACATACACTTTCGTCAAATAAGTGTCAATAAGTCTATATAATGTTTCAAGAAGAATATATTTAGTCTTTAATTTATATCATATACTAAGCACAAACGGATACATACGTATACAAAACATTATTACATGACCTTTGCACATTAGAAGTGCCTCTGCATTTTGCGTTAGTAGGAGCAATAAATCTCACGCTGTAAAGTCCAACAATAGTCGCTCATCATGTTTGGATTGAATCAACCTTGATATCGGCTCTCTATTATGACAATTTCGTGGTGAAACCTTTCGCCACGTTCATCACTAACATTGCCAAGAATAAGTAGAAAGAAGTCCAAATGAGAATGGAAGAAATTTTTCTTGAGCGACATTCGAGCACCGAGTGCATAGTATCTCTTCAACATCTTGTCCACAAGCTCCTCATAATTCGATGCTCGAAAATTTCCTAGGTAATTCTTGGTAAGAACCAGGAATCTCTCACAAGCAGCCTTTTTCAGCTCAGATAAGCTCTTTACAAAATCCTGATCATTGAGTATAAGATGAATTTGAGGGTCTGTTGAAAGAAAAACTGCCTCTACTTAGGCCTCGGATACAGTGCCTTGGAACTTCGTTAGCAAGCAGAGGAAGCCAGCACCATCTTGATCCACGGCCATCGCAAAGTACTTCATCAAAGTTTCAAATGTTGTGGAGGCAAGAATACCTTCTCAGGGTCAACAAGAGGTTTGTTAAGACAGTTGAACCTTCCAGTCATATGTTTCGGTCATACTGGGCATTCCTTTTGTGTGTAATGTTTAGCGTCTGCTCTGCTGTCCCATGAACAGAGAAAACACATGTGCATTGTGTAACCTTGCTAAAGTCCTAGAAGCATGCAGATCACTTTCAGGTCCTCACAGGTGCTCCATTGATGTGTTTTGTAGCCAGAAGCGGTCAACAGAGTACTCATAGTTTCAGAACTTTCATTCATTCCATAGGCATGCACAATTGGAACAGAAGGAAGCTCATTTCCATTATGCAGAAGGATTGCCTTCAGTGCATTCTTCCCACAATCTATGAGCAACAGCCATTTTCCTTTTTGATAAGGACGAGACTTACAAAGGTGTTGCATTAACGATACAACATCATAACAGTAACAAAGCATGCCATCCATCTTGAAGTACACTGAGAGCTTTTCATGTCTATGATGGAAGTTGGTGGTATAAACTCCACCTTGTAGCATGTTCCATTGCTTGAGTCGAGATCCAAGGAGATAATTTTTCTCCTTAGAGGAAGTTAAGGTCATGCAGCTCTACCTGACTGATGAGATGTGGCTCCTTGCTCTCTAAATCGTCTTGAAAGTCGGCATCCATGCAACACTCCTCCTCACTAGATTCTGATTCACTTGTAGTACTTAATGGAGTATCTGGAACGGGAATCTCAGGGCCATGGAGTGCTTGCCTTGGAGAAGGTACGTAAGGATACCCAATCTTTGACTGAGTTTTCACTGAATTCTTTTTGATGTTAGTGAGGCAAAAGTAGCAATCAGGACAGTGATCATTTGGTTCACGCCAAACCATTGGTACAACGAAAGACATACCTGATGGCCTTTTCATGCGGTTTACACTGAGCTCGCATGCAATATGGGGTGCCCACCTCTTGTCTTGATAACCATCAGGACATTTGAAGTAATGTTTGTAAGCACTTTTAACATTCCTTGTAATCGGTCTTTTCAGGCTTTCAGGCATATAGAACCCCCAGATTTAGCAGAAAGAGTCTGATTCATTCATACAGTTGCGGTGTTTCACTGCTTGCCAACTCAGATCAAGGCACTGTAGCAGTAAAGAAAAGCTGAAATGGAATAACAGCAAATATATTCTTACCACTGCATACATTGGTGTAAAAAAAAAAAAAAAAAATCATCTGCTTGATGCTGAGAAAATTTTACCCGACTTTCGGCTGTGGCTGATTCACTTTGAGTTGCTAAATATCTTGTGATTCAGATACTTAACTGAAGCTGATATAACCACCACAATTACTAGCTGAATGCAACTTTACAAGGTATATCTGTCTCTATGACTGGAGTCGAATCGGATTTTCCAACACACGAGCAGATCTTCCTATGGTATAATCGTTCTCGGAAACTGGGCGTGCTGATGAAAATTGGATATCATATTCGAAATTTACAGGTTCATGTTGCTTAGAATCACCTAAAAATAAACTAGAACCATAACACTTTTTAAATTTTGTCGACCAGTGTAATATTAGCCTTCTTATACTTCCTTTTTCTAACATTAACCTCTTTCCAAAACATTCTCTTATCTTTTAAAGCAAATTTTTCAGCTACTGAATTACATAATTCTTTCAGCTCACCTTTCTTACATTGTTTTAAGCTATTCTTAAAAATGGTCCGAGACTGCTTCATTTCTTCACAGTCAGTGCCTTCTCCGTTTTCCACTCCCATCCCATCTTAAAGAACAGTCTCCAGCGATCTTATAATATGACTTGACTCTTCCATTCTAGCCTGGAATTACTTTATATTTATTATATTCAATAAATATTTTTTTTCTTATAAGCCTGAGATGCAAACATATATTCTTCACATATATTGCTATACATATTGTCAATCCATTTCAGATGTTCTGGGTTGTGGCAACCAGTAGTAGCACACAGCAGACTCGGCTGTTCAAATATTGCCTTAAGAAGCCGAGTTACCATCCCGTCGATCTCCCCAAGTTAAGTATCAATGAGGGAATTCCGCTTTTCCTAAAATAAATAATAATACGTATTGTACATAAGATACACTTTTTAATCATGTATTGAATTACATGTATCTAAGATATTCATTGACTATAAAAATGAGTTACAAGTGGTCGGTGATCAGAGAAAATTATATCGTTTAATATGTTTATATCTTTTACAGTTATATTAAGATCCTCTCATCCCACGACATAATCTGCCAGCGACTTGCTGAGTTGCCAAAACTTGTAAATGTAAACGATGAAGCTGGCAATTTACTGACATCAAAACACTTCAGCGAATTATAATTCATGAAACTTTTAAAGATTATGCCATGCCCATCCCGAGAATGGGTCAGCATTAAAATCACCCATAAAGTATACAGTTAAAATTATTACTCAAAATTAGATCATCTAATACACATAAAGTTTACAAGTATATATTAAGCGTATGAACCTCCAAAATATCGCTGTTCAAGTACACGTTAACCAATAAAATATTATAGTTCAATATATCCATGTTAACTGAGATAAAGTTAGTTTCAATCGGTAGAGAGGTGGCCTGCGGTCCCACCGGACCCAGGTTCAAATCCCCGCTGAGGTAGGGAACAGTTTAAGGATTTGAATTTCATGTAAAGCAGACTTTACCAATCTACCAGAAGACCCGCCGACATGTCGTAAAAGTACTCCCGCTAATACCAATATACCAGTCCTGTAGAGACAGCCCTAACATGTATTCAATATGGACGGTGGGTGTTAGCGCCGAAGTGGTGACATGTAGAGGTGTATGATATGTAGGAGGACTACTGGGCCTTGGGAGTAGACTGCGAAGCCTATGCCTAGAGTCGAGCACATAAAAAAAAAAAAATCTTTTTCCATAAAACTGCTAACGCACCCTCGGGTCATCCACTCATAGCACCCAAAGTCTTTTCGAAAAAAGTCACCGGCACACTAAAACACTCATACTTTTCATCAATAATATCAAGTAAGCTTAATTTATCTTGCACAATAAAAGTTTCTTATAAAAATGTAATATCAGCTCCCCTATAGCATAATTCCCTAACTGAATTTAAATTCTTCCTGAGGGAGCAGCAATTGTAAGAACACACACTAAAACCTAAGTTATCCATAATTAAATAAGAAAAAGTTAAAAAGATAAGAATTTTTGACAGTGGGAAAAAAACAAAGTAAAATGTTGTCTCATTTGGAGGAGATGCCTCTCTGAGCAGACCAATGTCTTTTGTAAAACGTTTCCACCACGACATCTTCTGGCCACAAATCTGGATTAAACAATCTATCTCTGTTGGCATGATTAACTGTTTCTTTAAAAATATAAACTTATTAGACAGTATTTCAGTGTTACATATTTTCACATTTACCTTAAAAATACTGCTGATATAATCTTTATTCATACTGACAGATACATCCTTCTCCACTCGTTCCATAAATATGTCAGTGTGCCTTGCAGCTGCTTTAAAAGTTGATCCATTTACATTCTTTTTTTTCGTTATACCTTTAAAAGACATTGCAACACTATACTTTTTTCATTTTATGCCGATGACGATTCTGCACCAGCATCCATTTATGGTTCTGCACAGCTGCATTCCGAACAGGATCCGCAGCAGGGTCCCGGCATGAGACGCAAGGAGATCTGAGAGTAGTTATGTTAACCTCTAACGACCTCATTTTTCTAAACCTATGTTCCACCAACTGAGCTGTATAGTATGGAGGGGCTATCTCATGGGTAGCACCGCATAATTTGAGTGTCCGCCGCCAGGGCGGCGCTGGTGTAATGGCAGACAGGTACATCACGCCTGATGCCTGTGTTTTTTGTACTGAGCTGCTCAATGTTTTTTTTAAATCAGCTGATGCTTCCGGAAAATATAGTACCATGGTCCACTGTGCAGCTTGCGAATGCAAAAATGGGCACAGGAATACATAGATGAGAGATGGTAATACATTTCACATGTAAGAAATATATCTTCTTGCTGATTCTATAAAATTACTGCCCCCTGGGGAGGGACAGGAAGCTTCTTGCCCTCTATCCCTGCATGTATGAGGTGACTACAAGGGGCCCATTTATCTCCAGTCTTTCTTTCCATGTCCTTTTCTCTTCTGTTCACATTCTCTTGTAGATATTTCCATGTTTCTTCCGGCCTTATCAATTTGGACATTCGGTTTCATGGCATGGATAGTCTAAGGACTTCCCACACCAGTTCAACACCATTACTTCGGCATCAAACAGCATCAGCATCACTATCATTTCAACGTTAATGCCACACTATCTTTTTCCATTCGGCCATTACCTTTCGCTGCCTTAGTGTCATAAAGGGTAAGTTCTGCACTGCAGCAACCTATGGTGATGTTTTATACTCTTGGCTAAATGTATTTCATATAATTCGTTGAATTAGGCAGAAAAAAATAATTCATATATGTATTTGTACCATAAGCAACGACTGCAGGTGTTTCAATATGGTGGCCAAAGTCACACGCTCGCAGCGGAGATAGCCGCTCCATATTATAGAGCTCAATGGTTCCACCCCAGCTGCAACTTGAAGTCTATATTTCAATTTTTACCAAGGTAAATTTTTTTCTTACAGATTTGAAAAGCTTAAATTTACACACCTGAAAATGCCCTTGGCGGTAAGACACAGAAAGGGAAAAATCGGCAGAAACCTAATTATCCCTAGAGAACCTTACCAAAATCAAGGAAGTCAATGTAAAATATGTTTCTATTGATGAAACTAAGTGTAGGGGTAAGGATGGGCTAAAAACAAAAAAATCCCAAACTGGAAAAATTCGTCAAAAATCTAATTTTCAATAGAGAACCTTACCAAAATCAGTTAAATCAATTTATAATGGTTCTATTGATGAAACTAGGTGCAGGAGTCAGCATGAGAGTAAAAAAGAAAGGCAAAAAATTTTTTTGGTGAAAGTAGGCCCACAAGCTGAGCATGGAGGGGAAATTACCACGCCATATTCTGGACAAAGGCTAGAGAATGAGGAAGGTGGAGGTGTGTGGGGGTTCTTTGATGGGGGTGATGGGGGATGAAACACCCCCACTGTGGGGGAGGTGTTTGGGGGGATATTACGGCGGGAGGAAACACACACACAAAGAGATCATAGCAGGGAAATTGCCGCATCATTCGATATAAAGGGAGGGTGGAGGAGGGGGGAGGCCCCGTGGGGAAGGAGGGGCGAGCGGACATGAGACACCCCTCCCCCCATACGAAGTAGATGTGGTACTGGTGAGTAGTTTGGGTGGGAGGGGAGAGAGCAGGCTGTATCCAATCAGCCAGAGGGAGGTGGAGAAGTGGCTGTGGGGGGAGCGGGTCTCCCACAGACTGTTAAGAGGGTGGAATCTTTCTTACCACCATCTTATCCCCTAGTTTTGATTGGGTAGGGAACATTTACGTCGTAAAAGTGGCTGGCTTAGTGCTCGGGAGTTTTTGACAGACCTTCTAAGGTCGTCAGTTATAGGACTCTACGTGGCAAACTTGCAAACTGACGGGGTTAATGACAAAGCGTACTAAACCCTTACTTATGGCTCCGGAGCTCGAATCTGTCACTATCACCTCATCTTTACCCTAAGCATGCACTGCTCCACCAACCTTCACAGCTCTCGCAAAGTTCAACTCACTTGTGGTACTAATTTCTCTCTGCCTGTCCCTTGTCCGCATCCGGTTCCCTTGACCCCGGGTACCTGAGTTAGGAAGCGCAGGCTGACGGATTTTGAGTGTCTTGGGCCACCCATCAATGATATCATTTCAGTGATGTAAACAATCTTGTTCCCCTTTTTATTCGTTGCTATAGCACCATATTGCAACTCTTCTATTGCAATATTTTGCCTTAACGAGTCTAGATCCTCCAAAATAGTCGATCTTCTATGAGTAACATCCCTTACTGCATCTTTTATCCCTGATATAGCACAGGAGAACTTATGTTTCACCTAAGTTAGATCTATTTCCATTTGCCTTACAGTGTTAGCCATGTTAAAGACCTCTGTTTTGATGTCAAGTATCTTTGGGATCACTTCGTTTAACTTCATTATTTCCTCAGTCAGGTTGGCTAAAACAGGAGCAAATTTCCCAAGACCAATAAGAGGCATATCTTTGTGAGAGTTAGTGAAGAAATTCAGTTATCTGTTTCATTCTTCTAAACGATTACGAGCTTCGAGCTCGACATTCATTTTCGTTTTTCATCTGGGTCTCCTCTCCAAATTATGTCAATTTTCAGAATGCTGCACATTATTTATTTGGTTGTTTTAATTTCATCATGGGAATAAAAAGAACAGGCAACACATTCTAGCTGTTGACTAAAATAGTCTGCCTTGGCAGAATTAATGAAGCACAGGACATTGTTTATTATTGTATCCGTTTCCTCCATGTTTACAGCCCTTCACTGCCACGATTTACGATGAATTACCCTCAAATAGCACTCATAAAAAGAGATAAAAAGTAGTTTTGAAGTACGAGGGTAAGTTCCGACCACTCTACACCAGAGAAAACCACTACAGCACTGTTCAGAAGACTAATTCAGTTCGCTTACAAAAACAGATTTTCAGTCCCCAGTACCTTGGTTCCCAACTGTTCAGCTCCGACAGGTACAGCTCCGGTCAGAACTTGGTGATACAGTCAGCACTGCCAACGCCAAAGCATCTGGGGTTCAGAGCTCGAGAATTTCGACTCACGTGTCTCTCACACACACACACACACACACACACACACACACACACACACACACACACACACACACACACTGACAGAGTGAGAGAGAGAAAGAGAGAGAGTATACACCTAAGGCATGGTAATGGACATTGACGGGGCGTCTCCTTATCTCATTACAATCATGACCAATATTTCTATGAAATATGTAATCCACATACTTCTATATACTGTATGTAAAAGACTAGCAATTTTATTATTACGTTATTCCCATGTGACATGAATTAATGTGGTTAGGCAACACAGTATTATATTAACCCAGAATACATCTTATGATTGTATAGTCATAACTAGGAAACACTGACAGGTAACATTTTATAATATGCCTTGCCCATTGCAATTGACTTTTTAATTTCAAACTACACTTGTGTAGTTAAATAGATGATGAAAGTACAGTATAGCACACCTGTGTCCCGTGAGTAAGCTATGAAACACACGGATGGTCGGGTCTCCTTCCATTTTGTCTAAGCTACGGGTTAATCACATAAGTGACAAATGCGACCAGAACGTGGATAAGCGTCTTATTTTAAATTATGATTAGTAAACTGAAATCAATAAGTTGTTTTCTCTCTTAATAATATTATAATCGTAATAATAAACACTGAAGGGGATGAAAGACTCAGTTGCTCTGATATTTACTTTTACCATACGTAATATCCAGTCCACCCACCATTTTTCACAATAACTTTCTGTAGCCTCAGCGTTAATGATGCCAGAAACGTTTGCATCATATCAAGAATTTCGACTCGCGTGTCTGACACTGATAGAGAGGGAAGGAGGGAGGAAATCATCCGAGATTTCTTTGTATCATACGGATCTGGGGTTACCAGTCCTCGGGAAAATACGGTATGAACAGGATGGAGCAAAACGTGGAGTTGAGAGGCAGCATCATCGCTCTGCGCAATAGTGGTCTGTCTATACGTGCTATCGCTCAGCGACTTGGCCTGGCACCAAGGATCGTCGCCAAGTGGATTACGAGGTGGAACACCAACGGAAACATAAACGACCTGCGTAAGGTCTTTAAGTTCTATGTGCATACTTGGATTTGTTATAGTAGGAGTACACAGGGGCGTCCACAGGAGTTTTTGTAAGGGGGGGGCAAAATAAGAGAAATTATACATATACTGTATGTGCAGTTTTATCAAAATACACACTCCAAATAGGCAAAGGCATTTACTTACATGAGTTACATGACTTACATCAAATGCATAGTGACAGAATGCATGAATCGACTCAAATCACTCAATCATCCTTCAACAGGAACTGAAGCCGTCAAATTCCAAGGGGGGGGGAATGCCCTCCCTTGCCCCCTCCCCCTCCGGACGCCCATGCCAGTATACATAAGATACAGTGTATGTGAACAGTTATAAATATTTTACCTATAACGTTAGTTATTATATTGAAATTTTCAATATATAGATATTCATATTCTACTGAAATACATATTATCTGCGGTTACATCTGCAACCATCAACAACTGTCTTGAGACCTGCATAATTACTGGTTGGTGGTAGGGTAGTGTAGGGTATCAGAGGTTTAGTCCTGTCAGTAATGGGGTTGGAGTTAAAGAAGGGTCTGTGTTAAGCTGTTAAGCGTGCTATGATGGTTAATTGTTGTACACGGTAACGTATGACTTACAGTAACATTATTAAAATGCGTGGCTTGAAAAACAGTGCCCCCGGAGAATACCATAGTACCCCCGACGACAGGGCAAGCCAAGAACAGCATAGTGTGCCCACAGATACGCCGACACCCCCACACGGACCCCACGGGGTGGCCGACACCAGCCACCACCACTCCGGGCAACAGCGACACATGTCAGCCCGGGCCGTGTGCCCCTATGACATGCAGCCACCACGCCGCCGCCACCGTAGGAGAAGGACACTACCTTCGCGTAGTGGAATTGCTGAGCCGGCTAGGGCTGGAGTTAGAAACTATACTCCAGACGGCTCCCCTCTGGTAGAGACGATCTATGGTCGCTCCCAGGGCGTGCAGAGTAGAAAAACGTTCCCACGGCAGGAGACTGGGGCCCAGGCTTCCTGTCCCAGAGTGACCCAGACAGGCCTCCCAGCCTCCCCTGGTCTTTGTACCCTACGCTTGGCTCTAGAGCAGATGCACCTGACAAACCCCAGTGGAAGTCGCTGCCGCAACTCTCCCCTGTCGGCGCCCCTAGACGCTGGAGACCGCAGTCCACAGTCTCTCTCGGCTCTCCCCAGGACACCCGGGCGTGATCTCTCTACGACCCCACGACGCCGGGACCTATCACAGAGGTTCCTGGAGCTATTCGGCCCCAGTCTCGAGAGCCACACGCCGGAGCCAAGTCCGGAAGCCACGTGAAGTCCAGGACGCGAGAGGACGCCCTTACGAGTTATCCCGTGCCCTCTCGGCACGCCTCGCATTGACGGTGCCCCTAGCCCAGCATGATCACCGATGACATGTTCCTGCCTATCCCCCTGATGAATACGTGTGATATTGTAGCACGAGTGATTTAGGTTAAGTGTGATTTCCCATAACGTAAGTATTGTGCAGTGATTTCATATAGTGAATATCGGGGTAAATCAGATCGTAGTGAGAAGTTAAAGGACGAGAGTGTGGAGCAAGATCTGATTGACTATACGTGTGAGTGACATATCTGTTATATAATTAATAAGCCTGTGCTTATAAAGACATACCCCCATTACTGTGAAGGAATATTGTGAAAGGAAGTATTAATAGTATTCTCTCCTTCCCCCACGCTGTGGAACAAGATCTGATTGACTATACGTGTGAGTGACATCTCTGTTATACAATTAATAAGCCTGTGCCTATAAAGACATACCCCCATTACTGAAAAGGAATATTGTGAACGGAAGTATTAATAGTATTCTCTCCTTCTCCCACGCTACCAATAAAATCTTGTTCACCACCCGCTCTCTCTCCCATATCTTAAGTAAGTGGTGAGTCAAGGATAAAATCAATTACCAAAGTATTTTGGCTAGTGGAAACCATATAAACTTTACGGCTAATATCTGCCGCCTTCCAGAATTACCATAACTTTCCCCTAGCCGTCACAAGTCACTCCCCGCACCTCCCCTATCTCTTCCTAGTGAAACTGAACCCCCTCCCGCGCCCCCGCGCGCGCGCCTGTATTTACTGCGCTCCTGATACATTAGGATTGTTTGTGTTGTCATTAGTATCAGAGAAGCAAGTATCCTGCGAGATACTCATATCCTAGATAAGGTTTTATATTGCTATATATTGTGCTGTAATATCTGCTGATTTGTCCTGTGTCTGACTGTGGTAATATATGTGTAAAGGTTGTTTTCTAGAGTTTTTGTGTCCTGCCTCTCTTTATTGCACTAGCTCCGGTCTTGAAAGAGGATCCCGCTCCACGTTAGGTGAAATAGGAACGAGAAGTCGAGCCTAATTTCACCTAGCATTACAATTATAGTACAGTAGTAGTTCATATTTACATGTTATCTATGTTTCTTTAAAGCATTCGAACCTGGCTGTAGCAAAGACGTGAGCAAAACGCATTGTAGCTCTGGCTTCCTCTTTAGTCTTCTGATAACCTTATCATCTCTCCCACCCTCCCGTTCTCAAATGACCATGTTATATGAAATGCAAAGATGATTAGTTTTTCCACATACCCTTTGACTACAAGTCCATATCACTGTTTTTCTTAAGCATAGCTGGTGATTAAACTATCGATTACGTTTAGGCCTGTCTCTGGCCTGTCTCTTTTTAGGAACTAAAAATGAGCGATTGGTGAAAAAGATAACTAGATCTGATGTGAGAGGTGTAAGGCTGAGAGGAAGACCACGAATAGGATGGATGGACAGTGTGAAGAGAGCGTTGGATGTGAGAGGGATGTCTGTTGGGTAAGGAAGAGTGGCTGTTCGTGACAGAAATAAATGGAGAGAAATTGTGAATGAATAAGAGATGACGCAGCCCTGAGGGGATATTCTCCCGCATTTGGTCTGATCAGCTAGTCAGGTCAGGTGCGGGTAAGGGGATGGGTCTGTTATGATGTGGCAGGGGTAAACCAGTTCTGCTGTTGGGCCCTGCTGCGGATGTCACTGATTGCATTGCGCAGTTGACCCTTGTGCGGTGTGCTGCGGTGAGGATCTGTCCGTTCTCCCGTTTGGGGCTAAGATGCGAATGAATGTGTTTGAATGGATGAGTAAATGGGGAGTGTGTCGTCCTGTCTCGGCTACCTCCCTTTCTTTGGGGGAAGCAGCCTAGGTATATAGAGAGATAGATAGATAGACGTTTAGGATCCATTAACATTACAAAAAGATTCGTATTATGCGTCATAATATCTATGTTACGTGATTCCTTTTCCACCAGTGTTAGCGAAATAGGGGTGAGCATTGATAAAAGAGATAAGGGATGAGGAGAAAATATATGGGTGTATAGAGTAACATAAACAGTCCTGTTCACACGTTCCTCTGTCGGTAATATCAATAAGGAAATTGTCCCAACTGGTTAACAGTGTGTTGTCAAACCCTCGTGGATACTATGGAGGTGACAGTGGTAGCATGTGTAGTAATGTAGTCCATTCGTCGAGATTGATACAACCAAGCGACCTGCATATGGCAACATCTCCCCGCTGAGTGGCTCAGACAAGGTGAGAGAGTGACGTTCGCCCGTGAAACGATACTGCATAGGCCTATGCTGATCGTTCAGATTTCACAGAGTCGGACAGATGCACTAAAACCTTATATAGTCATTAGGAAAGACCCACGCAAGCTATAATAGTAACGTTTGAGAACACCTCAATAAATGCATCACAACCTCGTTGGATTTACAGCAAACTCCATTTCTTAGAGAGAACAGGAGCCCTAAGGAGGACGACACCAGTAGAGGATGGGAACATTATTGTGGCAGCAGAAGCTAACCCCCTTACCAATGCAGCGGCAATAAGGCATGACTTGCAGTTAGAAGTGTAAGCCAGAACTGTAAGGAGAAGGTTACATTGCGCTGGAATACACCATCGCATCCCAGCTCAGAAGGAACACCTGACGAACCAGCACTGTGCGGGAAGACTGGTTTTTGCACAGCTCCATGTTGAGCAGGATGATGACTTATGGAGCAGAGCCATCTTTACAGATGAGAAGCATTTCTCCTTTAGTTCCCATGGCGGAGTCTATTGTTGGAGGAGGGATAATACATGGTAAGATATGAACTGTCGACAGTCTTGCAGTACATACGGCTTAATTGCAAATTAATAATAACATATTTAAATACTGTAAAACGTATTACGTTGTTGAGAGTGTGGATGTGATGCAAATGTGACCAGAGTTTGTATGGTTGTTTTAGTTTTTTGGTGTACTGTGACCCCGCCTTGGCGGGATGAGGCAATTAAGGAATCACATGTGCATCACATTTACACTCCAAACACCTTTTACTGTGACCCAACTTTGTGTCCGTTCCAAAGCACATGGAAAAATAAAACAAAAATGGCCGTTTCATACGCACAGGGTCTGGGTCACCAGCGTCGCGACACCCCCCTTACCACATTGCGCCGTCTTTTTCTCTCACTTGCACGACTTTAATTATATACGTTGCTCTCGGGTGTCTGCCCTTTCCTCTCCTCCATCCTTCTTTCCTTCCATCCTCTTCTTTCATTCCTTCGTTCTTTCCTCGCTCTTCTGCCTACTGGTGACAGGACACTCCCTTTTCTATCTTTCTTTCCTTCATTCTTTCCTCTTCCTTCTGCCTGTGGGTGACTCTACGCTGAGTGACAAGCCAAAGGGTTTCCTGTACACCAGGAAACCATTTACTACGCTGGATGGTAACCATGTAATCAGATTTTGGCGCCTGGTGTAGGCTTATATCCAACGGGTGGTTGGAGTTTACTGCTCATGTAATGCCACTCAGGGGTGAGTGAGGCTGGTCACTCTCATCTTAAATGTCAGGACCAACTTGCCTAGCCCCGGGTTCCTACGCTTCTTATGGGGCAACATAGGATTGGATGATGGATATATATATATATATATATATATATATATATATATATATATATATATATATATATATATATATATATATATACCATACTTATATATCCACTCCACCCAACATATTTCTAACTTATATATATATATATATATATATATATATATATATATATATATATATATCAGCGAAGTTAAGCAACGTTGGGTCTGGTTAGTACTTGAATGGGTGACCGCCTAGGAACACCAGATGCTGTTGGCATAACGTTCTCCCTGCGTGTCAAGTGGGGTTGGTGGAGGATTAGTGCCCCTCCCTGTAAAACAATTAACTCTAAGCCATTGGCCACCCCGTTTGGGATACATGGCGTCTGGCAATGAATGATATATATATATATATATATATATATATATATATATATATATATATATATATATATATATATATATATATATATATTATTGTGAAAAATGATGGGTGGACTGGATATTAAGTATGGTAATAGTAAGTATCAGTGCAATTGAGTTTTTCATCCCCTTCAGTGTTTATTATTACGATTATAATATCAAAATATTGATTTCACTTTACTAATCATGATTTAAAATAAGACGCTTATCCACGTTCTGGTCGCATCCGTCACCTGTGATTAACCCGTAGCTTAGACAAAATGGAAGGAGACCCGACCATCCGTGTGTTTCATAGCTTACTCACGGGACACAGGTGTGCTATACTTTCATCATCTATTTAACTACACAAGTGTAGTTTGAAATTAAAAAGTCAATTGCAATGGGCAAGGCATATTATAAAATGTTACCTGTCAGTGTTTCCTAGCTATGACTATACAATCATAGGATGTATTCTGAGTTAATATTGTTATGAAGGGGGATTTGCCAGTTAGGTAGTCTCGTACCTTCGAGACGTTTCTGGTACCGTAAGTTTCGGTACGAGTCGTCAGAGTTGCCAGTTTGCCTGGTGTTTGTGAGCGTAGTTATTTCGTAAGTTAAACGTTCATTTATTTTTGTGCTCTTTTCTTTATAATGTTTTATATAAGTAATTGCTTGTTAAATTATGTAATGTAAGTTCGTATGGTTAATGATTTAGAGTGTTATGTAATGTAAGACAACTCTATCATGTTTTGATGTCTCGTAGTTGGTAACTGTTGTTGCTAGGGGCTGATGCAAGACAGTATGTCCTAGAATGTTGGAGAAGTAGAAGTTTCAAGAGTAATGCAAGCTTATATAAGGATGGGGTAGAGACTGATTTGGGTTTTTTAGTCGGGTTTCAGTTCAGTGTGAGTGATGTGCAGTCGGTTTTGGTGCAGTTTGTGGAGAGTTGCTTTGCAAGCATTAAGTGCAATTACTGTCAGTGAAGATTATTTTGAGTACTTGTGTAATAAGTGAAGTGTTAGCAAGCATTAAGTGTACTAACTGTGAAGTGTTGTTAAACATTAAGTGTAACTGCAATCTATAAAGGGTGTATAGCGCCAGTGCTTGTGAGAACTGTGAAGTTGGAAAGAATTAAGTGGAATTATTTGGAAAATAAAGACAGTGAACTTTAAGGAGCCAGTGTTTATTTTCGCCTCAGCTGATCTTGTGTACTGCACAGCTAAAGGCTGACCATAAGAAGAACAGTTCGCTGGGCAACGTCCTTCCTGTACTGTTCTACTGCTGTTGGAGCCAGTGGCAGTGTGGGGACTGGGACGTAACAATATAATACTGTGTTGCCTAACCACATTAATTCATGTGACACGGGAATAACGTAATAATAAAATCGCTAGTCTTTTACATACAGTACATAGAAGTATGTGGATTACATACTTCATAGAAATATTGGTCATGATTGTCATGAGATAGGGAAACGCTCCGTCAATGTCCGTTACCATGCCTTAGATGCATACTCTCTCTCTCTCTCTCTCTCTCTCTCTCTCTCTCTCTCTCTCGCTCGCTCGCTCTGTCAGTGTGTGTGTGTGTGTGTGTGTGTGTGTGTGTGTGTGTGAGACACGTGAGTCGAAATTCTCGAGCTCTGAACCCCAAATGCTTTGGCGTTGGCAGTGCTGACTGTATCACCAAATTCCGACCGGAGCTGTACACACACAAACATTCCACTCCATAGCTATGAGACTCAAATATACACCACGGTTCCTTTATTCCAGTTTCATCGCTGACACTTCACAGTCTGTTTCAAATACATTTCACCTGTTTAGGAAACACTTGATGTCCATAAATCCATTAAGAAGGCAGAGAGCTCCACCAGCCACCCTGTCTTATGCAGCATAGTAGTAGTAGTAGTAGTAGAAGCAGTAGTAGTAGTAGTAGTAATAATACTAATAGTAGTAGTAGTAGTGGCAGTTGTTGGCTGTTGTTTTGGTGGTGGTGGTGATCAGTTCGGTTCAATTCAATTAACTTTTTTTGTTTTTGCATTTATACAAATACGTATATGTATATAATCATTAATACCTGTATTCTGTATCCACTAGGTATTTAAAATCAAAGTCATACAAAGTTACAATCAGTCAATTAAAATACGTTACTAACACTGTTACGGAGTACAAATTAATAATGCGAAACTGAAATATCTATCTATCTGTCTATTGCCAGACGCCTCAATCCCATTTGGGGTGGCCACAAACAAATCGCCTCCAAGTCGCTCTGTCCCCCGCCATTTCACTGCCCTGCTCCCAACTCACACCCCCCTCTCTCATATACCTCTCCACCCCATCCCTCCATCTCATCCTCGGCCTCCCCCTCCCTCTTCCCCCCTCCACCTCACTCACATACACTCTCTTCGTCAGTCTTTCACCTTCCATCCTCTCCACATGGCCAAACCACCTCAGTGTGTTCCTCATAACGCTTCCTATCACATCCACATCAACACCACAACGCTCCTTTATATTCTCATTCGTCAGCCTGTCTCTCCATGTGACTCCACAGGCTCCTCTTAAATAACTCATTTCCATTGCTCTCACTCTTGACTTGTGTCCTTCCAACATATATATATATATATATATATATATATATATATTTCCATATACACATTAAAGATTTTACCCTACAATTATCATAAAAAATGTTCTGTTCACATATGGACAGTACTGTAAAATCAAGAAAGAAAAAGAAAGGTATTTACAAATATATTTTCCACACCATCACCTACCATAAAGTTTTATGTGATATGTACCCCCGCACAAAAAATATTCGGGATTTTAGGATACGATGGTTGTGAAAATGAGCAACTTCCGCAGACAGCCTATGAATGTGGTGCCTCAAAACATATACCACCCATTAACCCTTACACCGCGGGCATGTTTCCCAATGATTTGCATCTCCAGCGGGGTTATTTGGGCTCCGACAGACTCTCAAAAAATATTTGCCAAAATCAGTTATTAGTCCTAGAATATTAGAATTATATATGCTTATGGCACATACCTTCAGCTTTCTCCTGGGATGTTTGTTGAGCCACCGTCGATTACCGTAGGACTTGTGGAGACCTCTGAAGTTGGGTAACGAAGTCTTCACTTCACACTTCCTGACAACCCGTAATATGATTACCACAGCCAGATATTAACGCTATAAACACTCCTCTATGATTATCAAGTAGTTTGGAATCCATACTCCAAATAAAAACCACTGTGAATGCAATGAAAATTACGAGCGCGTATGACCTTCCCACTTGCGCTAGTTCGCTGTTGGTATTCTGTCATTTATTATTCATAAAACCCCTCACACTTTATATTTCTATTACTATATAACACTTATATATATCTACAGTCTTTATCTATAAGTTTCCTTCAGTAGTATTAGTTTATTGTGACTGTAGGGATTCAATTTCTTTCAGTAAAATACGTAGCATTCACTTTCTCGTCCTGTATACTAGCATTGAGAGTGAATGTCACTTTCACCTTCACTCTCATAACTCATAGTATTCAGACATGCTAGAGTGAAACTTTCACTTTCATTACTCCTAGTATATATACTCGTATTCTTATAATACTACTCAATTACATCTCTATTTACGTTCTCTATTTTATTTACGTTATTTACATTTCTATTTTATTTACACTGTCTTATGCACTGTAACTTGAAGTAACTAATAAAACTATTTTTCACTGTTCACGTATATTTACATTCATTACTTTCACTTGCTGTTTACACATTATTTACACATTATTTACAATTCCACTTGCACTGTTTTACTCAACAGAAAGATTGTAGCCACTCTTTTATCAATTGTCAGCCCTTTACCTCTTTCCACACGAGGTTTAGTAGGGGGTAAAGGTCACAGGGCCCTTTGCATGGGGGTGAAAAGTCCCTGAAGTCAGCAAGAGCAAACAGACGTACCTCCACATTGGAAGATGAGAGTGAACTGATAAGGACGGGCCGGGGTGGTGGCCTAACTAGGGAAATCATTACTGCCAACGTTAGCCTCTTGACAGCAGCTAATATATAGCAGTGAAATGATTGGCAGGAAATCTAGACAATACATTATAAATTAGGTAGTTCCAGGTGAATGTAAATATGACTTAGGCTTCTCCCTTCCCTCCTTATATGTATATTTATTATGAAAATAGATTATACGGCATATTTCAAGGGGAAATAAACAGCGAAAATTAGCGAACGAGTGCACGTGAGGTGTTGTCAGGTGATAATTAGCCAATTCCAGGTGTATGGCACTCTCACTTACCTTATTTCTTTCTTGTATATATTATTTGGTATAAGAATAGGGCATAGGGCTTATTTCAATGGATGAAATCAGTGAAAAATTCCAGGGAAGATTTACTCAGCGTAGCACGGCCGGGCAGGCGAGAGGATAGGGTAATGGAAGGGGGGTAGGGAGAGGAGTCAAGAATGGGGAGAAATGGCTAAATTGTCAACAATGGATGGGAGTACAGATGAGATTAGGAGTGCTGACTAGTGTTGGACATTGGCAGTACTGATAGATGATACAAGCCACCACTTGGAAGCCAGGGTGAATTCAAAATAACACAGAATCACAAAAGCGACCCCCACGGTATGATCCCTTGCTCCCAAGCGTCACGAAAGTGACGCCCCGCGGTTAAGGGGTTAAGTGAATCTTTTCGCAATTTTGAGTCTAATAATTACTAACGATAATATTTGCACCTACTGTATACTTAAGGAATGCCCCATATATCACAATGCTTCATCCATGTTTCAGAATGATAAATGCTGTAAGAGTGTCGAATAATTTTTGTGCTTGTGTACACCTCCTATTTCTTCATGATTTTGGAGCCACTCTTTCCTTGATTTTAATACATCTAGGCTATATAGTGTCATATTTTAAATCATTACTATAAATGTTTACTGAATACGTTTCTAGCTGTGTTGGATAATGTCCAGAGGTTATTGTAGTAAAATCTACACTGAATATGTTATTTTTCTGCTCAAACCATACCGTGCTGAGCAAAAAAATAAACTGATACCCCTCTACGTCCGCCGAATTTGGATATTTTCCCCTAGCTAAATGAGCTTAATACATCAATATAAGATTCCTGGCACTAATAAAAGTAATCATTAATGGCAAAAAGTTGGCTGAATGGAGTCAGGTTGGTGCCACTCTGCCTCTGAAATTTTCGAGGTTACTGAGAGAGCAAAGCGGCTGTGAACGTGTGAACCGATTTTGGATTTTTCTTCTCGCTAAATGGGCTTAATACATCAGTATAGGATCCGTGACACTAATAAAAGTAATGACCACAGCCAGAAAGCTGGTTGAATCGAGTTAGATTGGTGCCACTCTACTTATGAAATCTTAGAGGTTACTGAGAAAGCAGAGCGTCTGTGAGCTTGTAAAACGATTGTGGATTATTTTTGTGGCTAAATGGGCTTAATACATCAATATAAGATCCCTGGCACTAATGAAAGTAATTGCCAAGGCCAAAAAATAGGTAGAAATCGATACATTTTGCCGCCACTCGACCTCTGATATCTTCAAGGCTGCTGACGACAAGCAGAGCGGCGATGAGCCTGTGAAGACTCACTCACCTCCCACACTCCTAAATCAGTGTTGTAAGCGTAGCAAAGAACTGTCTGAAGTTAGCAGGATACGATTACCTTCCATTTTACTTCGGTTGCTTGCAATGACTTCTCGGTGCTGCAGGACGTAGATCTACATTGCTAGCATGGTACGGGTTAAAGCGTTTTAGAAACCTAGTTTGAATAAATAGAACGTGGTGTTTTAAAAGTAGGTATGCTGACTGAATTCCAGCATCATGGCTACTCATAAGGCGGAGAACACCAAACAACTTTTTTTATGAGTTTGATTATGCCATCTCAAATGTTTGAAACATTGGACAACTAAAAGTTTCTCTAATATCCCACACAGATAATCCATAACCCGGCATACAACATGCTCTAAACGAACAGAGTAACGTTTTGTTGTTAAAATTTTTAAATTTTCTAAAAAGCACTGTTAAATAAAAAAAAAATTAATTAATTTGAATTCAATGTCCATTTTGTTTGATAAATTAAAATTAGTTTACCAGCCTATAAATTTATAATGTTGAAGGACCTCATACTGATTTATGGATATCGTGTGTCGGATTCCTAGATTCCTCAAGCACCATTATTTTTTTCTTATTTTTATTAACTATCTATCTATCTATATACCTAGGCTGCTTCGCCCAAGGAAAGGGAGGTAGCCGAGACAGGACGACACACTCCCCATTTACTCATCCATTCAAACGCATTCATTCTCATCTTAGCCCAAAGGGGAGAAGGGACAGATCCTCACTGCACCACACCGCACAAGGGTCAACTGCGCAGTACAATCAGTGAGATCCGCAGCAGGGCCCGAGAGCAGAGCTGATTTACCCCTGCCACATCATAATAGACCCATCCCCTTACCCACACCTGACCTAACTGGCTGATCAGACCAAATGCTGGAGAATATCCCCTCAGGGCTGCGTCATCATTTATTCATTCACAATTTCTCTCCATTTATTTCTGTCATGCACAGCCACTCTTCCTTGCTCAACAGACATCCCTCTCACAACCAGCACTCTCTTCACACTGTCCATCCATCCTATTCGTGGTCTTCCTCTCAGACTTACACCTCTCACATCAGATTTAGTTATCTTTTTCACCAATCGCTCATTATCCATTCTCTCCATATGCCCAAACCCTCGCAACACCCTCTGCTCAACTCTACCAGCCATCTCCCGAACATCTCCAGTTCTCCATCGCACTTCATCAATTCGCACTCGATCCATACGCGTCACTCCACACATGCTCCTCAGACACCTCATCTCCATTTCATGTTTCAGCCCCATGTAATGCAGTCGGTACCACAACACCCTCATACAGCCTTCTCTTTACATCCATTCTAAGCAAACGACATCTAAACACCATTTTCATTCCTCCCAGCACCTTTCCTACTTCATTCATTCTAAACTTTACTTCTGCATCTATTCTTCCATCCACAGCTACATGTGACCCTAAATATTTAAAACACTCTACCTCCTCAACCAACTCATCATGCAAAACTACAGTATATTCATCCTCCTACCGTCTACCAACCTCGCACACCGCATCACTTTACTCTTATTCTCATTTACTTTCAATTTCCTCCTTTCACACACCCTTCCAAACTCCTCTACCAACTGTCTCAATCCCTCCTCTGAATCAGCCACCAGTGCAGTATCATCTGCAAACAGCAGCTGCTTCAGATTCCACTCTCCACCATCAACATTCACCAGACTCAGACCTCCACCTAAAACTCTTGCATTCACCTCCCTTACAACACTATCTATCTATCTGTCTATTGCCAGACGCCTCAATCCCGTTTGGGGTGGCCACAAACAAATCGCCTCCAAGTCGCCCTGTCCCCCGCCATTTCACTGCCCTGCTCCCAACTTACACCCCCCTCTCTCATATACCTCTCCACTTGATCCCTCCATCTCATCCTCGGCCTCCCCCTCCCTCTTCCCCCCTCCACCTCACTCACATACACTCTCTTCGTCAGTCTTTCACCTTCCATCCTCTCCACATGGCCAAACCACCTCAGTGTGTTCCTCATAACGCTTCCTATCACATCCACATCCACACCACAACGCTCCTTTATATCCTCATTCGTCAGCCTGTCTCTCCATGTGACTCCACAGGCTCCTCTTAAATAACTCATTCCACTGCTCTCACTCTTGACTTGTGTCCTTCCAACAACGTCCAAGCTTCACTTCCGTACGTTAGAGTTGGTATCACAATACTGTCATGTAGTAACTTTTTCACTTCCATGCTCACTTCCCTGTTTCTTATCACTGCTTTCAAAGAACCAGCAACCTTTCTTCCCTGCTGTACCCTTTCAAGCACTTCACCCACCAAACCTCCATCCTTACTCATCACACTACCCAAGTACTTAAACGTACTCACATTTTCCAATTCCTCCCCATCCAACCTCGCTGTACATTCACTGACTTCACCTCTCTCAAAGACCATCACTTTACTCTTCCCTACACTCACCTTTAGATTCCGTTTCTTACACACTCTCCCAAACTCATTCACTAAGCCTTGCAGCTCCCCTTCGTCTTCACTCAACAACACAGTATCATCTCCAAACAACAGTACAGGGAGTTTCCATACACTATCCTCTCTCATCAGGGCCACTCCAACATCCAGTACCCTACCTTGTACCTCTTTTATTACCCCATCCATGTACAGATTGAACAACCATGGAGACACGACACATCCCTGTTTCAACCCAACTTTCAAAGAGAAAAATTCACTTACAACACCATCCATATAAATATTAAACAACCAAGGCGAAATCACCCATCCCTGTCGCAGCCCCACTCTCACATGAAACCAATCACTCACAGTATTTCCCACTCTTACACACGCTCTACTATTTACATAAAAACTCTTCACCCCTTTTACTAACCTACCATCAAGTCCATACAATCTTAAAACAGTCCACAAAGCCTCCCTATCAATTCTATCATACACTTTCTCTAAATCCATGAACCCCCAAAACACATCCTTGCCTTTCGCTAAATACTTTTCGCACACTTGTCTCGCAGCAAACACCTGATCCACGCATCCTCTCCCTCTCCTAAAGCCACACTGCTCATCACCAATCACTCCCTCTGTACCCTCTCTAACTCTCATAGTCAACACTCTACCATACACCTTACCTACAACACTCAAGAGACTTATACCCCAAAAGCTAGTACATTCATACTTATCACCCTTGCCTTTATACAACGGGACCACACAAGCACTTGCCCAGTCAATTGGCACCATACCTTTCACAAAGCACACATTCAACAGTCTTACTAACCAGTCAACAATAGTCACTCCACCACCCTTCAGGCATTCCACAGCACACCCGTCCATACCTGCAGCTTTCCCTGTTTTCATCTCCTGTACTGCCTTCTCCACTTCCTCCTCTGTGATCAAAGAATCATTCAACTCACCCAACACATTTATTCCTTGCACCTTTCCATCCACCACAATCTCAGCCACCCTTTCCTCCTCTACATTTAACAGTCCTTCAAAATACTCTGCCCATCTCTTCCTTACTGCATCCATCTCAATTAACATCCTTCCATCCTCTGCTTTTACTCGCTCTTCCTTCCCAGAATCTCCCTTTCGCACCCTTTTCACCTCCTTCCAGAACATCTTATTCTGTTGAAAATTCTCAGTCAGCTGCCTACCCCACCTCTCATCTGCTGCCACTTTAGCATCACGCACAGCCCTTCTCGCCCTATTCCTCTTTTCCTTATACCTCTCATATGACACCTCATCCTTCCTCTGCAGCCACACTTCGTATGCACGTCTCTTCTTAGCCACAGCCATACTTACTTCCTTGCACCACCATTCTCTTCCTTTTCTTACACCACCACCCACATGTCTCACACCACACACCTCTTCTGCATGCCCCACCACAGCACTCTTAAACAACTGCCATTCCTCCTCCACACTGCCATTTTCCTGATCTTTCACTGCATTCCACTCATCTTTCAATTTCTCCTGATACTCTATCATTTTCTCTCTTTTATCCAACTCACTCACTTTCAAAACCTCCCTGCCACACCTAACCCTCCTAGCTCTCACCCATCTCTTACCTACTCTTAACTTTCCCTCCACCAGGTAGTGGTCAGACATACCTCCACCCTCCCCTCTCAGAACTCTCACATCCAACAATCTTCCTATTACATTCCTGGACACAACCACATAGTCCATCAATGATCTATCAACAACCCTTCCACCCTCCTATCTCACCCATGTATACTTATAAATATCTTTCTTCTCAAACAGCGTATTTCCAATCACCATCTCTCGCTCAACGCACATCCCTATCATTCGTTCCCCATTTTCATTTCCTCCAGGTACACCATGCATACCAACTACACCTTCAACTGCTACATTTCGCACTCTAGCATTCAGATCTCCCATCATTACCACATTCACATTCGCTCCAAAACTCTCCAGACACTCATCAACATCATTCCAGAAAGACTCCCTCTCTTCCTCAACCCTTTCACTACCAGGTCCATATGCACTCACAAACACCCACAACTCACGTTCAAATTTCGCTTTCACCCACATCAGTCTCGATGACACCTCCTTCCATTCAATCACACACTGCTATACTTCCGGACTCACTAACAAGGCCACACCTTCTCTTGCCCTTCCTCTATCAACACCTGACAACCTTCCATTTACACTTCCAAACATAGACTCACCCTTCCCTTTCATCTTCGTTTCACTCAAAGCTAACACATCCAACTTTCTTCTCACAGACATTCTCCCAATCTCCTCCCTTTTAGCCTCAATCGCACTGCATCCACGGACATTCATAGACCCAATCTTCAGGGTACGGGAATACCTCAATCCCCCATCCCTTTCTATGGCTATCAGATCATGTAAATGGATTTGTCCTTTAAATTTTTAATAACTGTACTGTGAGCCACCAAGTAATGTAATGTCATCAGCAGATGCAATTATGTTCAATCTCAAAAAGTTAAAACATTCATTTTCATTCATCATTTAATCCAGTGTTGCCTCATGAGAAGCATAGGAGCCTGGGGCTAGGCAATTTGGTCCTGACATTTAAGATGAGAGTGACCAGCCTCACTCTTCTCTGAGTGGCATTACGTGAGCAATATACCCCAGGATATAAACCTGCACCGGCTCAGTCCGATTGGAGCGCCTTAAGTACTCATAACAAGGCTCCAAATGTTGGTTATATGGTTACCACCCAGCATGGTAAATGGTTCCCTGGTGTAAAAGAAACCATTTGGCTTGTCACTCAGTGTAGAGTCATCATAGACAGAAGAGGAAAGATTGAAAGAAAGATAGAAGAGGAAATAAGGAAAGGAGGAGGGAAGAAAGGAAAGGGCAGGCATCCGAGAGCAGCACTACATAGAGTGAATGGATGGTAAGCATCCCCATCTACATCTAAGATTCATCTTTGGTACATTTTTCAGAACAGCATCAATATATAAAGAGCAGAGGAGAAACAATTACCCTTCCTTCTAATCCTTTTATTTATATCATATTAGTTACTATTATTCCCATTTCACTGAATTATAACATGTTGATTTCTCAGATGTTGCGCTATATGTGCAATAAAGTCAGAGGGATTTCTTTGTCCATTAAAATATTCCCCAACTAAAAATTATTTACATTATCAAAACCTTTCGGAAAATCCATAAAATATGCAACAAAGGCTCTTTTAATATACCTAAGGTACGGTCTAACTGTTTCCTTTAAAACAGGCATGACTCGTAGGGGGCGCCCATCATCCACCCACTTACTTTAGTGGTACTCTGTTTTTAGGGTAACTCTGCACTGAGTGCCAAGCCAAATGATTTCCTGCAAACCAGGAAAGCATTTACAGCGCTGGGTGGTAACCTTATAACCAACTAACACTTGTTCCTTACGTGACAAAAAGTGGGTTGGCGGAGAATTCATGCCCCTTCCCGGAAAACAATAAACTAAAAATACGAACAAGAAGCATCGGACCAGGACTGACCAAAAGGTGATGACTAGGGACCGAACAAAGGACATGGTACGGATAACTACATGGAATGTAAGGGGTGCAAATGATGAGGTGAAAGAAAGATTGTCCAGGTGCTTGAGGGTGCAAAAGAGGATGTATGTGGATTAACTGAAACTAAATGGTGAGGTGAGAATGTGAGAGAATGGGACTATGGAAGGGGTATATGCGCGAGAGTAGGTAAGAATGACAGGGCAAAAGAAGGAGCGTATATTGTTGTGACAAACAGATGGAAGGAGAATATATGACAGTATGGATCAGTTGGCTCAAGGATTGTGTAGGTAAGATTGAAAGTTGGACTACAAATGTGGGCGATTGTGTGCGTGTATGCGCCAATGTAAGATCGTCCTAGCAGAGTGAGAGAAGAGTTCTGGACAAATGTGGAAGTGTGCATGGAAGAGTTTGAAAGGATTGAGAGTGTGTTTTTGACTGGAGATATGAATGGAAAAGTAGGGAATATGAAGGTGGATGGAGTAGTTGGTGAGTGGGGTGTTCCTGCAGAGATGGATAAGAATAGCAGTGCTTTAATGAACATTTGTGCCGGGAGGGGGTTGGTGATAGTTAATACCCTCTTCAGGCTCAAAGTGATCCATAGGTATACTTGGCGAGTGATAAGAAGGGTAGGTGGTTAACTGAATGAACGGAAGGCAAAAATTGATTATGTGTGTGTGGATGAAAGGAAAAGGTGTGTAATGGATGCAATAGTATATAGAAGAAGAGGGGGTGGACTTTCTATCAGAATCAAGGTCCAAATGAAATGGAGAAATAGATAAAAGGAACAACAGAAGGATGTATTTCAGAAAAGGAGGGTGGAAAAGTTACAAGAGGAGGGAAAAAAAGCAGAATATAAGAGGGAAGTGGAGAAGCGACTGGGTAAATATGGATTGAAGCAGATGGGGGACGTGGAAGGTGTGCGCAAGATATTCACAGGAGAAATCTGTGCAGCATGTGAAGTGGTGTGTGGGGTGAAGAGAAGACGAAAGAGGGTGTAGGGAACAGCATGGTGGAATGAGGAGGTGAGAGAGGCTGTGGCACAAAAGAAGAAAGCTTATAGTGAGTGGATGAGAAACAGGGTCGTGGAAGAAGTTGAGAAACTGAAGAGTGAGTTATATGGAGAAAGGAAGAGAGAGATGAAAAGAGTAGTAAGAAAGAGCAAGAAGAAAGTAGATGAGGAATTTGGAAGGAGCTTGAGTGTAAAGTGGAGGGACTGTAAGAAATGTTCTGGATAGAGGTAAAGAGATTTAGGGTGCCAAGGAAGTTAGCTGGGGGAGTGAAAGATAAAAATGGTAGATTACAAGTGGAGAAGGGAGAAAAAGTGACAAGCCGGAGAGAAAAATTTTAGGCATTGTTGAACATAGAGAATGAAAGTAATGCAAGTATAAGTGGCTGGGGAATGGCTTGGAGACGGAGGGATGTGAGAAGAGAGGAAGAAATCAGTAGGATGGAACCAGGGGCGTACCTAGAGATTTGGGGGCCTGGGGGGCAAGGTTCTTTGCGAGGCCTCCCTCCTGGAGAGGAGCCCCACAAAGAACCCAGCCCCTTAATTCTCAAAACTTATCTAATATCTCAGCCGGGATTGTCGGGATGATAAATATATATATATTTTTAAATATTAATAAAAAAAAGCTTTTAAATTTTTAAGGCTTTCTGGGGTCCCCCCTCAATTGCGGGCCCGGGGGGCAGTTTCAAACAGCTCCCCTCCCTCAGGTACGCCACTGGATGGAAGTTGTGGAAGCAATGAAGAAATTGATAATGGGGAAAGCCCCAGCAATTGATGGAATGTGTGGTGAAATGCTGAAGCAAGGGGGAGAGATAGTAGTAGAATGGATATGGAAGATGTACACACTGGCCTGGGAGGAAGGTAGCGTCCAGGAGGATTGAAAGTCAGATATAATTATTCCCTTGTACAAAAGGAAAGGGAGAAAAAGAAGTGTGTGGTAATCACAACGGCATTTGTCTTAGTGTAATAGGAAAAGTATATGGTAGAATACTAATTGACAGAATTAGGGAAATAACAGAGGAATTAGCTGGAGAAGAACAGGAAGGTTTTAGGAAGGGAAGAGGTTGTGCAGATCCGATAGGCCTATTCATTCTTAGATCTTTAGCAGAAAAGTTTCTAGAGAAGGGAAAGAAGTTGTATGCAGCCTTCATGGATTTGGGGAAAGCATGTGACAGGGTGGATAGACAAGGATTGTGGAAAGTATTAAGAATATATGGAGTAGATGGGGAGTTGTTGAAAGCCGTGAAAAGTACAGTATTTATGAGGGTGCTCAGGATGCAGTGGATGTGAATAGTAAACTGAGCGACTTTTTGTATCTGAAGGTTCGAATGAAACAAGGATGTGTCATGTCTTCATGGTTGTTCAATCTGTATATGGATGGGGTTATAATAGAGATGCAAGGTAGGGCAGTGGATGTTTGAGCGGCCCTAGTGGAAGAGGGCAGTGTTTGGAAACTCCCTGTACTGTTGTTTGCAGATGATACTGTTTTGTTAAGTGAAGACGAAGGAGAGTTGCAAGGTTTGGTGAATGAGTTTGGGAGAGTGTAAGAAACGGAATCTAAAGGTGAATGGAGGGAAGAGTAAAGTTATGGTCTTCGAGAGAAGTGAAGTCAGTGAATGTACAGTGAGGCTGGATGAGGAGGAAATGAAAAATGTGAGTGCATTTAAGTACTTGGGTAGTGTCATGAGTAAGGATGGAAGTTTAGAGACTGAAGTCCTTGAAAGGGTACAACAGGGAAGAAAGGTTGCTGGTTCCTTGAAAGTATTGATAAGAAACAGGGAAGTGAGCATGGAAGTGAAAAAGCTACTACATGACAGTATTGTGATACCAACTCTAACGTATGGAAGTGAAGCTTGGACCTTGTTGGAAGGAAAGAAGTCAAGAGTGACAGCATTGGAAATGAGTTATTTGAGAGTAGCATGTGGAGTCACTGGGAGAGACAGATTGACAAATGAGGAAGTGAAGGAGCTTTGTGGTGTGGATGTGGATGTGATAGGAAGCCTTAGAAGAAAGACACTGAGGTGATTTGGCCATGTAGAGAGGATGGAGAATGAGAGACTGACGAGGAGAGTGTATGTGAGTGAGGTGGAGGGGGGAGGGGGAGAGGGAGGGGGAGTCCAAGGATGAGGTGGATGGAAGGAGTGGAGAGGTATATGAGAGAGGGGGGTTTCAGCTGGGAGCAGGGCAATGAAATGGGGGGGGGGACAGGGCGACATAGAGGCGATTTATTTGTGGTCACCCCTTACGGAAATAAGGCGTCTGGCAATAGATAGACTAGTTGATATCTCTGCCAATAACAAACTGACTGAAATTAAAAATAAATAAAATAATCCTCTGAACTATCTACAGTACAATATGCAGCTTTAAAATCTTTAAAAGACACGAAGAAACCATAACTAGTCTTTAATTAAAAGGGTTTCTACATTGCCTTTAACATCATCAACAAATGGTGTAATGTTTCCATTTAATGATTCTATTGGATTGTATAGTGACTAAATCAACAGTTTTAAAAATCTGTACTTTTCTTTTTAAACTCATCTATGCCATGCTTTATGAAAAGGGAATGAAGATCATGTCCGATATCATTATTCAATCTTTTGATTAAATTATTCTCTCTGATCAAGGACAATATTTAGCATCTCTTTTCTTGCACTTGCCATACAACTTTAACTCTATGAAGCAAGTCACTTGCTTCCTCATCTGTTGCCAAAATATCAGTGCCTAAAAAATTTCTATTAAAGATTTCAGTTACTTCCTCTCCTTTTTCTTTCCCATTATTAACTCCGGAAGATTCTATTTTATCCCGTTGCTTCTCAACGTACAGCTCCGTTCAGAAATTCGTACTACACCCAAAGTGGAAGGCCTCTGTCCGATCTTTCTGGACGACATGTTAATACCCCGAACTTCTCACCACCACAGAGAGAGCAAGTACCGGAGCAGTTTCAATCACACAGCGAATGCTAAATTTGTGATGAAATGGATATTTACTTAAATATTGGCAAGTATTATTACATATCAACGAAGGCAATACCTGGACATTCTGCAGCTGTGATGAAAACATGTATACAAATAACAATTTCAAATACACAAATATAGGGAAATGAAGATAATGTCTGATATGAAGCATTAAATGACTTATGAGTTTAATACTCTCTCACTGAAACACACACACACACACACACACACACACACACACACACACACACACACACACACACACACACACACACACACACACACACACAAGAACAACAGCCACCACGACCACCGACGCCACCACCTGCCACCCACCACAACCACCGACCACCACCCCACCACCAACGCCGCCGCCATCACCCTAAAAAAAACAGCCGCTGCCACCACCCACCACCACCATCGCCACGCGTCAACACCCACCATCCACCACAATCACCGCCGACGCCTAAACAAATCGCATATGAAGGAAAATACATTGAAGTAGTCTACTTCATCTGTCCTACTTGTATGGAAAGGCCATGGAACACAATATAGTTATTACGTGTGAGTGATCTTGCTTCTAGCAGGCGGTGGATAATAAATAAGGATGATTATACGGATGTTTTCAAACATGCGTATAATTATCCTTTCTCGTATATATATATATATATATATATATATATATATATATATATATATATATATATATATATATATATATATATATATATATATATGGCAGATATAAGGAACAGAAGGCAAAATTTCATACCACTGTAGATTATATAAAAAATATCATTATATGTAATAATCCATACATCCTAAATATAATGATAACTGTTGGCTAACTTTTCACATCAGTATCGGGTACAGCTTCCCTCTTTCTCAATCACTGCTTGCAACCTGTTAGGCAAGGAGCTTACAAGGCCACGGATGAAGTCGTGTTTGTTTCGGCAAAGTTCCCACTGGGCGATTACGTGGTTGAGCAGTCCATTTCTTGTCCTCTCGTCTCCTAGCTGCCAGGTATTAAAACCATTTCAGCCCTATATGTTCTGTTACATTTACATCGGCCCTCTTGCCAGGCCAGTCTAAGAGCTGAAGTGTGTCCTGTCTCTGAAACCACTGCTGTACTACACGTGCGGTGTGGACGGGGCACCGGTCATGCATGAAAATAACAGGTCCATCTGGGAACGGGAAACTCTTTGCCCGTAATGATGACAGGACACAATCTCCAGGATATGGACGTATTGGTCAGCAGTAAAACTCTCCTCGTGCTGAACATGTCACCCAGACCATGTAGAGTCAGGTATCCCCCAGATGTTACTGGTAACGTGACCCGATCGTGTCTCCTCACAAATGTTGACCCTCTCGTATCTGCATGTGGAATATCTCTATCTATCTGTCTATTGCCAGACGTCTCAATCCCGTTTGGGGTGGCCACAAACAAATCGCCTCCAAGTCGCCCTGTCCCCCGCCATTTCACTGCCCTGCTCCCAACTTACACCCCCCTCTCTCATATACCTCTCCACCTCATCCCTCCATCTCATCCTCGGCCTCCCCCTCCCTCTTCCCCCCTCCACCTCACTCACATACACTCTCTTCGTCAGTCTTTCACCCTCCATCCTCTCCACATGGCCAAACCACCTCAGTGTGTTCCCCATAACGCTTCCTATCACATCCACATCCACACCACAACGCTCCTTTATATCCTCATTCGTCAGCCTGTCTCTCCACTTGTGTCTCTCTTGACTTGTGTCCTTCCAACAACGTCCAAGTTTCACTTCCGTACGTTAGAGTTGGTATCACAATACTCTCATGTAGTAACTTTTTCACTTCCATTCTCACTTCCCTGTTTCTTATCACTGCTTTCAAAGAACCAGCAACCTTTCTTCCCTGCTGTACCCTTTCAAGCACTTCACCCTCCAAACCTCCATCCTTACTCATCACACTACCCAAGTACTTAAAGGTACTCACATTTTCCAATCCCTCACCATCCAACCTCGCTGTACATTCACTGACTTCACCTCTCTCAAAGACCATCACTTTACTCTTCCCTACATTCACCTTTAGATTCCGTTTCTTACACACTCTCCCAAACTCATCCACTAAGCCTTGCAGCTCCCCTTCGTCTTCACTCAACAACACAGTATCATCTGCAAACAACAGTACAGGGAGTTTCCAAACACTATCCTCTCTCACCAGGGCCGCTTCAACATCCACTACCCTACCCTGTACCTCTTTTATCACCCCATCCATGTACAGATTAAACAACCATGGAGACATGACACATCCCTGTTTCAACCCAACTTTCAAAGAGAAAAATTCACTTAGTTCACCATCCACATGCACTGCAGCCTTCGCACCATCGTACATACTCTTCACAGCATTCAACAACTTCCCATCTACTCCATATATTCTTAACACTTTCCACAATCCTTGTCTATCCACCCTGTCATATGCTTTCTCCAAATCCATGAAAGTTGCATACAACTTCTTTCCCTTCTCTAGAAACTTTTCCACTAAAGATCTCAGAATGAATATCTGATCTACACAACCTCTTCCCTTCCTAAAGCCTCCCTGTTCTTCTCCAATTAATTTCTCTGTTCTTTCTCTAACTCTGTCAATAAGTATCCTACCATACACTTTTCCTATTATACTAAGAAGACAAATGCCCCTATGATTACCACACACTTCTTTTTCCCCTTTTCCTTTGTACAAGGGAATAATTATACCTGACTTCCAATCCTCCGGGACTCTACCTTCCTCCCAGGCCAATCTGCACATCTTCCACATCCATTCTACTACTATCTCTTCCCCATGCTTCAGCATTTCACCACATACTCCATCAATTCCTGGGGCTTTCCCTGATTTAACTTTCTTCATTGTTTCCACAACTTCTATCCTACTGATTTCTTCCTGTCTTCTCACTTCCCTCCTTCTCCCAGCCATTCCCCAGCCACTTATACTCGCATTACTTCCATCCTCTATGTTCAACAATTCCTTAAAGTGTTCTCTCCATCTGCTCACTTTTTCTCCCTTCTCCACTAGTAATCTACCATTTTTATCTTTCACTCCCCTGCTAACTTCACTTCCACCCGGTCTTACTCTTTTCACCTCTTTCCAGAACATTTTCTTACAGTCCCTCCACTTTACACTCAAATTCCTTCGAAATTCCTCATCCACTCCCTTCTTACTCTCTCTTACTAATCTTTTCACCTCTCTCTTTCTTTCTACATATAATTCTCTCTTCCGCCTCTCAACTTCTTCCACGGCCCTATTTCTCATCCATTCATTGTATGCTTTCTTCTTTTGTGCCACAGCCTGTTTCACCTCTTCAGTCCATCACGCTGTTCCTTGCACCCCCCTCCGTCTTCTCTTCCTTCCACACACCACATCACATGCTGCACATATTTCTTCTGTAAATATCCTACACACACCTTCCACGTCTCCCATCTGCTCCAATTCATATTTGCCCAATCGTTCCTCCACTTCTCCCTTATAACCTGCCTTTTTCTCATCCTCTTGTAACCTTTCCACTCTCCTTGCAACTACTCCTTCCTCTTGTCTTTCCCTTCTTCTATTCCTCCATCTTACTTGAATTCTAATTCTGGCCACCACCAAGTAGTGGTCAGAAAGTCCACTCCCCCAACCTCTATACACTCTTGCATCCATTACACAGCTTCGCATCCTTTCATCCACACACAAATAATCAATCATTGCCTTCCTTTCATTCAGTTCACCACCCACCCTTCTCATCACTCGCCATGTATACCTGTGGATCATTTTATGCCTGAAGAGGGTATTGGTTATCACCAACCCCCTCCCAGCACAAATGTCCACTAACGCACTCCCATTCTCATCTATCTCAGCAGGCACACCCCACTCACAAACTATTCCATCTACCTTCACATTCCCAACTTTACCATTCATATCACGAATTATATATATATATATAGATTTCCTTTTTTTTTATTGCAGCCATTTGACAGAATACTAGTTGATATGTCCCCCTTCCTGACCTTATATTATTTAGAATTGATTCAGCAAACTTTTTTTGGTGCTAATGTCTTTGTGCAAAAAAAACAGAGGCAAAGACTAGAAGGAATCATGTCTTTTTCCTGGGCAATCTGAACAGGATAAGACCAAAATATGGAATCCTGATTCTCTTAGATGCCGGACCATATTGTCTATAAAAGACTAGAGATGAAGAACGGAGGGGTTTGCAGACTGCAGAAGACAGTTATATAATTGACCTGTTCTATACATGAAGGTCTGAATATTGGTTAACTATTGTAACAGAGGTGGACAGAAAACAGATGACTAAAACAAAGACAGAGGCTGGAGGGGGGTAAAAAGAGTAGGGAATTTTATCAGTAATAAAAATGGTAATATCATATACCTGGTGTTGTTTCTCCTCGAGCAGTGAACCCTGCCATGTGAGGTGGAGGAGAAACACTTCTCATCCGTGAAGATGACGCACTACCAAAAGTCTAGGTTTTCCTGGGAGCAGCTTTGAGCAAAAACTAACCTCTCCACTCTGTGCTGTTGTGCAAAGTTCCTTCATTGCTGGATTTCTATGGTGTATGGTCAGGGCCATGCAGCCTTCGCCTGACAGTCAGTGCAGACACTTCTAAATGAAGAACTGTCCCTTATGGCCACCGCGTTCGCTGGTGCGACTACAGCAGCATAATCAGCCTGGTTCTTCGAGGAGCTCCCGTCCTTTCTATCAAGAAAGTATTCGCTATTACTAAATATGGCACTATGGTGGTACCACTCTAAACTGGCGGTTTGGGTGGGGCACGAACCTCTGTACAGTGTTGCCACGTTTTCCATACCTGCGATGCCTCTCTCTCTCTCTCTCTCTCTCTCTCTCTCTCTCTCTCTCCAGGGGGGAAATGTGCATCACCCTATGGAATTTTGTTTTTTTTAATGTGTCTTATAAACTTGTGCTTTCATTTCTTTATTTTGTTTTTTATTATATTATTGTTTTACGTATGGCGCCAGATGACCTCGGTGTTGCGGCGCCTCGACTTGTTTTCATTCAATCATTCTCGCCCTCCTTCCTTCCCTCCCTTCATCTTTCCCACAGCTTGACAATGCAGTCAACACTGCCCCTGGCCTGCTCTCTCTCTCTCTCTCTCTCTCTCTCTCTCTTTCTGTCTGTCTGTCTCTCTCTCTCTCTCTCTCTCTCTCTTGTCTGTGGTATTTTAGGATACATTTTGGTTATTTTCTTTTACGTTATAATGTACCTATTGTAAATTTGACTTCATTTCCACACCACACAGGTGATACGAGGAAGCTCTGGCCAGGTCGGACTGGGTGTGTGTGAGTGTTGCCGCTCACGAGGGTTTAATGATTTATTTTACTAAGAAATTGGCATATTTTTACTTACATTCCTGCACATTATCTTATAATCACAATTGTGACATTATTACCCACCCCAGAAATACGGTAACAGCCAATAAAAGTGACTACTTTTTTTTTTAAGCAACACTGTAAAATATTTATGCCACGTTTCTGTATTGCCGTATAAATATTTTACGCATAATAAGTTTACTGTTCTTTCATATATTATAATACACACGTTAACATTGTATTCTTATGTGTTTATCTTATTGTGATGCCTTTTACATATATCAGAGCCGTTCACATCGCGGGTATGGAACACGTGGCACCACTGTACAGGGGGTCGTGCCCCACCCAAACCGCCAGTTTAGAGTGGTACCACCGTAATAAAAATCAACGCCGGAAGTTGAGTTTGCAAACAACATTATATATACTTGTGTTAAAATAAATTATTTGATATGTAAATATTGTTACAAGGGCAACAGTTGTACTAAACAAACTGCTGCCTATAAAGCTAGTGGTGTAGCGAAGCTAAATGCTGCTAAAGGCAAGATATCCTAGTTTTACCCCGTCACTGCATGGGACAGCCCTGAAGAGGTGATTGCTTGCCTGCGGTTCATGGCTCAGCTCGTCCAGGCCAACCAGGGTTACTCAACAACAACAGCTACATAAGAAGATGGGAATTGAAGTTTCGTTCTTTGAATAATTAGGACTGATTTGTATGTGACCGTCATAGCTTAGTCAAAACCCTGTCAGTTCCTTCCAAAGAAACGTAAACACACAAATATCCATTCCACTGAGATGCCTGGACACATTGTGTTTGAAATAATGTGGCACTGCATTGGAAAAAGACATGCTAAGACATTTCAACAAATAACCAGTCGTAAACAAGAAAGGCAGATTACCAGTTAACTGTTGCATTACACATCGGGTGAGAGGGTGTGGCAAGGCTGGTCCCTCTTTTCCGTCACAATGGGGGAGAGATGCAAGCAGAGAATTCAGAGGAACAGTGGTGTGTGTGTGTGTGTGTGTGTGTGTGTGTGTGTCTACAGAGTTAAGAAGAAAGATTATAAATCAGCGCACTATGTATTAAACCTGGAAAGTGTGTGTAATACGCATACTTTGGTCTGACATGAATCTGACATGGATAAGCTTCATCATCACAAAACAAAGCCTTAAAGAATAACGTACACTATGCATCAAAATCATAATTATAGATCAGTTTCATCAAGAAGCAAAAATATTGTAAAAGATCATTTGAATACCAGAGACACACAGTGAATTACGTCAGCTCAATGCCCATCCCACCCTTCCAATTTCATGTTGGATCACCTCCATCAAAAAATAAACAAACGAACAACTGCCCAACAGAACATAGAGCATCTTGGCAACATAGCACCTCTCCATCGAACAATACAAATCACAGATCGCCCAACACTGTAAATCAAAGACACATACAGTGCATAAACACCTAGCTGTTAGGCACCATAGCCATCCAAGCCCTTCAACCAAACAACGTCCTTCGTGAACCACCACCAGACGTTCACACTTCAGAAAGTTCCCTACCCAGAGAGACGCGAGCACACCTATACTCAGTATTTTTTTTTTATTGAGGCGAAAATGCACTTGACAGGTTGGTGATGATTGGCTGAACGCAACATGTGTAAATTTCATCCTAATAATTCAAATAATTACAAGGTAACGCCACGTTACTTGGTAATTATTTGAAAGACAACGTGTTATTCGGACATGTCGCATTCAGCCAGTCATCACCAACCTGTCAAGTGCATCTTCACCTCAGTAAAAAAAAAAAAAATGAGTGTAGTCAGACTGAGATGTGGTCACCACCGTTCCCTGCCACGATTCCGACACAAAATACAAGTCACAAACAAGTTGCTTTGCCCACACTGCAAGGCAGCCCCCTGCGCCATAGCACATTCATTCACCACATGCACATCACTGTTGCAACACGGTCTTTCAATATAACCTCAACTTAAGACTTACGGATGCGACCGGTAGAAGCTTCCGATTTCCACTGGGATCGCAAAGAGATGAATCTGAGGTTGCAATAATAACAATTACAACATCCTAACCTTCGCCCGCTTTCAAACTCGAATTTACTTTTTCACCACCTTACCAAGATCCATTCTCTCTTCATGATAATGTCAACTATATACTTAAATGTTATCAACAAGCTTCCTCACACCAACAGTTTCTCAATTCATAATATTCCTTATTCAACCCACTTTACGCACTACACACACATTCCAAGAGAAGTCCCATTTCCAATGCCCTTAATCTATAATTTTCGCCCTTATGCCATACAAAGAGTTTCAAAAGATTACACACACACACACACACGCACACACACAACGCCACCTCCACACCCCCACACCCACTCCCATACTCCCACACGCACATCCACACACCCACACCCACACCCACACCCACACCTACACCTCCATATCCCCACCCCGACACCCAGTGTGGACAATGCATCACTGAACCGAAATCTGATATTTTGTGAAACACCAACACAAAGTCCAGCAAACATTGGCTGGGAAAGTATCACGGAACATTATATATTGCATGTAAGTCATGTATTTACTAGGCATAATGAATATTCAGGTGTGAGGTGTGTGGACGTGAAAAAAGCAACAAAAGAAGTGAAGTGAACATCGGCCACCGTGCTTGACGCCGCCCACTGGCTCTGGCAGCCACTAGTAACTGTGGACGTAGTGTAGGGGATACCTGGCCATGGAAATAATGCATAATAATTTTTACTATTTTTACACCCGTTGCAGATTCTTTCCATTAGTCACCCACACCACGTCAAAAAATAAAATGGGAACGTTTATTATATACTCAGGATGTAATTTGCCACCCTCCCAAAAACTCATACTCGAGAACGTTGCAAACCCACTCCCACCCTCTGCCCCCTTCCTGCGCTACTGTATATACCGTAGCTATTTTCACTGAAATCTTCCATAGGGACCGAAAACCACTTTTAGTTTCTATTAGCACTGGAATATAATGGGGAGCTATTGTTCACAATTATTCATTATTAGTATAACACTACTGTAATACAAAAGACTTATGACCGACGTTGGTACTGAAGGTTGCCACTCTCCTCCCATCTCTTTATCCACTTCATTACAGTTTTTGTAGTGAGGCAAAGCTGATGCGCTATTGCCTTGATGGAAAAGCCATTATCATGTAGAGCGATAATTTGACCTCTAAGCACGAATTTGTCGTCTCGCCGATTCATGTCGACTTACTGGGGCACGTGAAGCCTATGAGCAGAGGATAGCCAAAATACCTCGGCTGAACCCCCCCCCCCTTCCACACCCCAGAGAGAGAGAGAGAGAGAGACCGACGGTTATGTAGGGGAAATATCATGTAAGCTACTTCATCTTAAAACATGTGATTTCCATTATTCCTTGGACTCCACCAATCGTCTTCATCTAGTTTTGAGTATGAATATGAGTTTTAGCTGTTCAGATATTTCTTAAATGTTTGAAGATCTTGATTGCATACAAATTATTTTTGGCTGTTTGGATTTTTCTTGAAACTGTAGAACTGTTCATATATATATATATATATTAGCGATACTTTCGTGCTGTGGGAAGCGGAATCTAATGATGGCCAGCAAAACCAGAGTGATGATGTACATGATTTATTATTGGTGACGTTTCGGTTTCATAACACAAACCATCTTCAGACCTAAAACAAAAATAAAAACACACAAAAAATAGAAAATAAGCCAATATATAATTTTATCTTCCACAGAATAAAATAACAGGGAACAGAGCAGGTCATATGAAATAAATTACAATACAACAATTTACCAGCTAAAAACAGAGCAACTGTGTAGAGGAGTCGTGTGAGCCAAGGGATGGTCGTAGCTCTGCCGTTAGTAGAGACTCCGCTATAAGTCTAGTCAAGTCATCTCGTGCAGTGAACAAAATTCGAAAGTTCTGGTTATTTATAGGGTGACTTTCCGAATCTGAATGATTTCGAACTGCGGAAAATGATGGTTTCGAGATTGGGAGTCCTGTCCTATGAGACCTTCCCTGATGCTCGGCAATCCTGGTAGCTAGATGGCGCTTAGTTTGACCAATATAGGATGCATTACAGCACCCACACTGAAATCGATACACCTAAGCGCCATCTAGCTACCAGGATTGCCGAGCATCAGGGAAGGTCTCATAGGACAGGACTCCCAATCTCGAAACCATCATTTTCCGCAGTTCGAAATCATTCAGATTCGGAAAGTCACCCTATAAATAACCAGAACTTTCGAATTTTGTTCACTGCACGAGATGACTTGACTAGACTTATAGCGGAGTCTCTACTAACGGCAGAGCTACGACCATCCCTTGGCTCACACGACTCCTCTACACAGTTGCTCTGTTTTTAGCTTATATATATATATATATATATATATATATATATATATATATATATATATATATATATATATATATATATATATATATATTTCCTTCTGTAAGAAGTACACACATTTTTAACTTCGTAGTTCCATCCATGAATAATTCTGTACTTTTATGACATTACCTGTTATCATCTATATCTAAGTGAAGACTGACGTACTGCCTCTGTAATCTTTTTGTAAGTCAGATATATATTAGAGTGATCGTTTGTTACGACAGCCAAGTATATTGCATTTAAATGCATTCATATTATTTGTATTTCCAATATATCTGTTTGTTTCAGCCAGTTTTTATTTTATTTCATCAGTCTTCAGAGTGTTCCACATTACTGCAAATTCTGGGGTTTGCGCTCTATGGTTAAACTCTGAAGAAGAATTCGGATTAATTATAGCAATTTCCGCTACAACAGGTAAATGATCTGAACCAATCATGTTGTACAGTACTTGATTTTGTGGTATTTAAGAAGAATTAATAATACTACCAGTTATATGGGCAAGCCATCTTTGCAAATGCATCATTATTTGCAGTAAAAATGAAGGTATTATTGTCCATCATGTTAACATCAAAGCAGGCTAAATTATTACCCACCATAAAATTTTTACTGTTTCTCCATGTCCTATCATTAAAAAGGTCAAAATTAAAATAACCTAAAATATAATTAGTCAAATATAAAATTGGTTATAATATACTCAAGTTTACTAGGGTATTCTAAGTGTGGCTAAATGTTCTTTTCTCCCGTATCTCCTTTTTAATAATTATAGATATTAACAAGAAGAATACTAATATCACGAACTGATAGCTCTAAAGCAACAATATTGGATTCAGATAAAATAACTAACTCTGTATGAGAGGTCTTTCTTTCATAAATGAACAAGTCCACCTTCAAATCTGCCACCGTAAGGTAACAATGACTTCTCAGAGTATGATGCAGCAGATCCAGGATTCATATCTCTCATCAATCTACAGCATGTCATCAAGTCTGTCTTCAGTGACTAGTGTTTCTTGTGCAAATATAATATAAAAAATTTGTGTCAGTTCTCTTACTACATTAATATTCTTCATGTCAGAGTAGCAATTGTAAGTACAAATATTAATAATCATTTTAACCTATCAAGCAAAAACTATAAAAATACAGATATGTTTAAAAATAAAGTAAAAGGCATCAAACATGATAAAGGCTAATTAATATATAAAAATACGTGTTAAAAGTTACATATAAAGTGAAAGAAAATGTAATATAATCTAAAGGCTAAATAAAAATCATCATCATCCGGACCTCCTTTCCCACCTAGGGTAGAGTGAAGAGTAGCAATGTCCAGGCAGCCCAAATTTGCCCAGTCCAATGGGCCACGCTTCCATTCGCTCACGATTCAAGCCCCTGGAATCCTGGCTCTTTCTGATTTGCCGAAAACATTCACCAAGTTCTGTAGCTTCATATAAAAGTATCCAATAGAGTCAATCCGGACGATGTCACGCTAAAAAAGGATGCCAAATCCCTGATCATGCGCTTCTCACAATATTCATATGGCCAGCTCGATCTCTTGTCAGTCCCCTAGCCTCACCAACTTTCAAGCCTCTCTTCCTCACACACTCATCCTCCGTATCTCTCCACCTTCTCCTTGCCCTACTTCGCCTCCTTCCTCCTTCAAATTCACTCAGGTACGTCTTTTTCACTATTTTATTGTTATTCATTCTCTCCACATGACCATACCATCTCAGTACATTTTCTTCGATTCTGGTGTCCACAGACTTCCTCACTCCACATCTCTCATGAATCATATTATTTCGTATCCTACCCACTCTCTGTACTCTACATACATTCCTCAGCAGTCCCATCTCTACTGCTGTCACTCTTGACTTTCATTTTCATTCCACACCATAATCTCACATCCAATGTTAAAGTTGGGACTAAAACTCCTTCATGTAAGCCTCGTGCAGCTGAAACACTCAAGCCTCTGTTTCTTATCAAGGCCTCCATTGTACCAACTACTTTCCTTGCTTGTGTCACACTACTTTCCAATTTTTTTGCACATTTTCCTCTTTTCTATCACTGTACCCAGGTATTTGAACTCTCTCATCAGTTCCAGTCTCTGTCCATTCACTTACATCGCACTGAGAGTCATCTTCTCTCTCCATAACCATCACTTTACTCATTTCTACATTTACTTTCAAAGCACGACGCTCACAGACATTAGCAAAACCCTGCACTAGTCTACAGAGTTCTTGTCCGGTATTTGCAAGTAGTACTGCATCAGCTGCACACAACAAAATTGAGATATTCCATCCATCACCATTCATTATCAACGCCATCCCCCTCTCCACTACTCGTGTCTTTACTTCTCTCATCACCCCATCCATTATATGTACTGAACAATCTTGGGGACATCAGACAACCTTGTCGCACGCCCTCATCGATCGTGAACCATTCACTTAGATGCCAATTAACCCTCACACATGCTTCACTGCCATCATAAAAACTCTTGACGGCACCTAGCAGCTTACCATCTACACCTTACATGAGCAAAACCTTCCACAATCTTTCTCTGTCTGTTCTGTCGTATGCTTTTTCCAGATCCATGAATGCCATAAACTCATAGTCCTTCTCACCACTATCTGTCTTATTGCAAATATTTCATCCACACATCCTCTGCCACTCCAAAAGCCACCCTGTTCATGACTCACTTGGATTATTCTGATATCTCTCTTCCTTTCTCTATAATGATCTTCCATATACCTCCCTTACCACACTCAGTAAACTTATGCCACGATAATTCTTGCACTCACTTCGCTCACCTTTATTTTTGAACAGGGGTACAATCACAGCCTTCCATCCACTCTGCTGGCACAGTTTCACTCATCCATGCCTTCCTGCATATCTCCAACAAGCACTTCATTCCGCTCTCTCCACTACAGTTAATCATCTCTGCATACACCTCATCAACTCCAGCTGCTTTTCCATTATTCAACCGGTTCACAGCGCTCTTCACCTGTGCGAGTGTCACGTTTCCTGGCACTGCATTCCTTCTCTGAACACCCCCAAAACCAATTATGTTTACAGCTGCCCTTCTCTCTCTATTCCCATTCATCAGGGTTTCAAAATATTCTTTCCATCAGGTCCTTACTTCATCCCCATGGGTTAATAATCTACCACCTACATTCTTCAAACCCTCACATTTCTTCCCGCTGTCACTTCTACATATCCGCACCACTTTCCAGAATAACTTCCTATATTCAGAGTAGGGTGCATTCATATTTCTTCCTATATCATCATATACCTCCTTCTTTTTCCTCTTCACTGTCCTCTTTAAGTGCTTCTTGCTCTTAGTATATTCAGTTCTTATTTCAACTGAACCCCTGTCCTGTAACCACTCTAGCCACTTCTTCCACTTCTCCTCCACTGCTCTGTTAACTTCTTCATCCCACCAGACTGCACCTTTCTTCTTTTTTGTTACTCTTGCCGCACCACACACGGCTTTAGCATGTGTAACTAAGCAATACCTATATACATTCCACAGGCTGTTCAGATCCATTTCATTCCAGTTCACTAACTCCTCTCCTTCTTTGGCCCTGTATTCAACTGCCATTATTTTGATCCTCAGCTTCTCGCCTTTCAGTCTTTCTCCCTGACTGCTCCTGTCTCTTCTGGTCCACCTCACTCCTCTCAGTTTGATCTTGCATACCACAATCATATGATCTGACAGACCACCCACATCGTCCTTTCACGGCCCTCGTATCAGCAAGCATTCACAGCATCGACCTCTCTACGAGCACGTAATCAGTCACGTTCCTTTCAACACTATCCCCGTTCCTTCTATACCATGTTTATTTATGTGCATCTTTGTGCTTGAAATACGAGTTACAAATGCACAACTTCCTTTCCTGACACATATCTTTCAGTCACTTCTCATTATCATCTTCTCCTCTTACTCCATTACAACCCATTATGTTATTCTCAGGACCAGTGTCTACTCTTCCATTCATATCTCCCATTTACGATCACTTGATAGCTCCTGGCCATTTCTCCCACTGCTTAATCCAGCTCATCCCAAAACCTGTCATTCTCTCTATCACTTCTGTCCTTACACGGTGCATACGCTTCAATCACAGCCAGTTTCACCTTCTCAAACTTGAACTTGACATACATACACCTCGAGCTGACATATTTTTAATACCTCATTCCAATCTGCTACACCTCATTCATCAATAAAGCAACCCCTTCCTTGCATCTTCCTCGCCCATTCAAGCCACCACTTTAACACCTACCACACCCTCCTGCTCTGAACCTGTCGTGGTGACTAAATGGCACTACGACAGGGAAGACTGGGAGGGACTCCATAATTTTTTCATGGATGTTCCTTGGACCTCCTTTTTCTCCCAAGGTGCAAATTCCACATTGGGCCACATACAGGATTTCATTAAAGTCGGCATGGAAACATTCATTCCCCATCATAGAGAAAAAGACGTAATTCTCCCTAATGGTTTGACCACAATTGTGCTAGAGTAACAGAACATAAAATAATAGCCTATAACACTTATACAAGGACCAAAACCAAAGAAGCCTTTAACTATTATATATCAGAAACCATGCCAAAACTATTATCAATCTTTCTAAATTTAACTTTCAACGTAGACAGGCTAATAAACTACTAAACAACCCAAATGATAACAAAATATTCTGGTCAACCCTTAATTCATTCAAAACTAACTTCACTAACACCTCTTCCATTCCACCTTTACAGTCCCCCAATGGAAATCTAGTAAGTGACTCACGTGGAAAAGCCAAACTTCTTGTTGACAGTTTTTCATCAAACTCAACCCTAAATACAGAAAATCACAATATTCCTGTACTTGATTTTGATTCCCCTCAAATACCTCCTTTCATGATTCACACCAGATACGTACAAGCTGTATTACAGAATCTCTCAGCAGACAAAGCTACTGGTCCAGATGAAATTCCTTCAATAGTACTTAAATTTGCTCCTCGGTGTTGGCTCCTGTATTGGCCAAATTTTTCCTCTTATGCATCCGTACCTCAAGTTTTCTAGCCTCTTGGAAAGAAGCAAATATCCATCCTGTTCCTAAAAAGGGGGCAACTTCTGATCCATCAAACTACATACCAATTGCAATAACCTCCATTCTCGGTAAAGTTTTTGAGACACTAATTAACAAACACCTAATCAAGCATCTAGAAATCAATAAATTAATCAGTGATCGGCAGTATGGATTTAGACAAGAACGTTCAACTGTAGACATTCATTGCCTTCTTACCCATCAGATTAAAAAAACAATAGACCAACACGGTGAAACGCACACAATAGCATTTGATATATCAAAAGCATTTGACAGAGTATGGCACCGGGCCTTATTGTCTAAGATGTCACATTATGGCCTTGCATCACTGGTTCCTCTAATTTCTTCTTACCTTCATAATACAAAAATACCGGTCATGGTAGACGGAATTTATTCTCAGTTCCATTTCATAAATGCTGGCGTACATCAGGGATCAGTTTTGGCGCCAACCCTCTTTCTCATTCATATAAATGACCTCCTATCTGTCACTCACAACCCAATACACTCTTTCGCTGATGACTCGACCCTTCATAGTTTTTTCACATTTAGTACCTCCTTTACACAATTTTGATATTATGAATTCCCAAATAAACACAGCAATTTCTCTGCACCAGGACCTTTCTAAAATTAATCAATGGGGACAAACAAATCTGGTCTCACTGAATGCTCAGAAAACTAAATACATTAATTTCTCCAACAGAAAGAATCATTCTGACTCTCACATAATTTTAAATGATGTAAAAAAATTGGGACTTATGTACAGACTTCGTGAGTTTTTCACTGACGAGGAGTTGGCCACAATATACAAAAGTCATGTGCGTTCTCAGATCGAATACTGTTCACCACTGTGGAGTGGATGTGGGGCGGTTGCATTGAGGCAGTTGGACAAAATTCAAAATAAAGCCATTAGATTAATCAATAATCCTGCAATTATACAGGACCTTCCTCCATTATCAATAAGTAGAGATGTTGCTTCTTTAGCATTATTTTGTCGATATTTTTACCGTAAGTGCTCTGACGACCTGGCTTCAATTGTGCCTGCCCTTCGCATTTTCTCCCGAAATACTCGGGCAGCTGGGAGCTCCCATGAACTCACACTCTCTCCCCCGCAATGCAGAACCTCTCTGGAATTCACTTCCTAGGTGTTGTTTCCCACAACCATTTCATCCACTTCGATGCAAATCCAGTTGTTATAAATATTTTATGAATGGATAATGCCTTTAGGCACATGGACTTTATTTTTCCCTTGTTTTTCCTTCCTCCAGTCATTATCTAAAAAAAAAAAAAAAATGTCCGCTCTTACACATTTCACACCTTCCCACTCCTCCATTTGACACCTTTGTTTCACACAGTGCCATCACGGCATACCTCGTACTCTTGAACACATTCACCACTTTCACCTTTTTGCTTTCCTTATTCACACCTCTCACATTCCACATGGCCATGCGAATCTGCCTGTTTTGTTGGGGCCCTGGGCTGGTACTGGGCCCTCCGAGGCTCTCTGAAATAATTGCCATTAGTGATTTTAGATATAGGAATTTGGGAACACTTAACCCGAACGAAAACCCCGGCTATATGGTTACCACCCAGCATAGTAAATGGTGTCCTGGGTTCAGTAAACCATTTGGTATGTCACTCAGTGTAGAGACCATAAGGCATCCCCACATTGAGTAAGTGGATGTTGGGCGCCCCCATCCACCATTAAATTCCAATGTTAATACATAAAAATACAGTATTAAAAACACAAGTAAAACTGAAATGTGCAAGATTGCTTATTAAGAAACAATTAAATTGTCTGAAAGCTAAACGAAATAAACTAAAATGTCTAAATCTTCTTGGAAAATATAAGTAAAGCAAATTTAAAAAGAAAAAAGTAAAAAAAAAAAAAAATTAAAGTAGTAATTAAAGTAGTGATAGTGGTAGTAGTAGTAGTAGAAGAAGTAATTACAATCCTTGGTTCATTTCAATGTGACCCCACTGGACTACAGACCAAAACAGTCTTCTGAAGTCCACCATCATCCTGTTGGAAGATAGGGATGGGATTCAAAGATGTGTACATAACTGGACAGATCTAGTGTTTAGTCATATCGGTGGCACCACATAAAGGCGTACCTCTCCAGCACCGATTTTGTGAATTAAGGTAAAAATAATTGAAAAAAAGGGCTGTAGTTTATGAAAAGGAAGTGGTAGTCGAGAAAGAAGCCATCTGTTGTGTGAAGTGACGCAAGCCTGATCCCAGTTTGGGACGGGGAACTGTTTGTTGGACTGCATTCTGTTAAACAGATTTTATCAATCCTCCATAAGAGCCATTTATATGCTAGAATATCATCCCCGATAATATCACAATGCATCAGTTCTACATGAAGCACCCCTAGCATGAATTCCATATAAGCAGTGGGCATTACATCTGAAGTCACGACATGTGGAGGACTGTGGCATGTATGAGGACTGCTTTACTTAAGCTCAACTGCAAGTAAGAATTTTAAAATAAAGCGGAAAATCGAGGAATTTGTGTTCAGATGTGTGCCTCACATAATTAATCCCACTAAGCATTCGTACAAGCCTTTTCCAAATTAATGTTTTTTATGAAATGATTAGGTGGCATGCCTGCGAGTGATAGGAATAGACAGCTTAACTAAATACATACTATACTTTTTTTTTTCCTTCACTTAGCACAGATATTCACCGTTTTGCAGCTTATTTCAAGTGGCACAGTAGGAAAACGAAAACGCAGCAATTCTATCTCGTTTCTGCAGCACTACATCGTGAAAAGCAACAAATTCGTTCATTCATTGCCAGACGCCATGTATCCCAAACGGGGTGGCCAAGGGCTTAGAGTTAATTGTTTTACAGGGAGGGACACTAATCCTCCACCAACCCCACTTGACACGTAGGGATGCCAACAGCATCTGGTGTTCCCAGGCGGTCACCCATCCAAGTACCAATCAGACTGGCAATAATTTCTTGTTATAACATAAATTAAATATTAATAGTTTCATTTTTTTTAACAGAACAGAGAAAGGAAAAAAAAAATGAATAAAAAAATGAGCCATACACTAGGTTACTGGCGTCCTCCATTCATAAAATATCTGTATCAGTTGGATTTGAACAGCTGTAGGTTGAAGTTTTGAGGGAAACAACTCCGGGGAAGCAACTTCCAGAGAGATGTGGTTCGGGGAATAAAAGAATTCTGATAGGCAGAAGTTCTGCAAATTGGCTTTTTTTTTTTTTTTTTTTTTTACGTGTCCGACTCAGGGCAAAGGCTTCAAGGCCTATTTCTTGGGGACAATGACCTATCCCAAGGCCCAGTAGTCCTCCTACATCTCCACATGTCACCACTTCGGCGCTAACACCCACCATCCATATTGAATACATGCTAGGGCTGTCTCATACAGGACTAGTGTACTGGTATTAGCTGGGGTATTTTTGTGACATGTCGGCGGGTCATCTGGTAGATCAGGAAAGTCTGCTTTTAGAAAATTCAAATCCTTAAACTGTTCCCTGACCCAGCCGGGATTCGATCCTGGGTCCATTAGGACTGCAGGCCGCCTCTCTACCGATTCAGCCACCGCCTCCAGTCATGAGCGCTACCAGATGCCCGTGTACAGTAGCATGAGGGAATACATGGAGAGGTGGCACAATGGACGCAATTTCGTCTGAGCATTGGCCATAAAAGTATCTGTAAAATAATGATAGGGAGGCAACATTCCTTCTTACTTGTAAGGCAGGTGGTTTATTTATAATAGCAGGTTATTAATAATTCCAGCAACTTTGTTCTTAATTTTGTGTAGTTGTTTAAGTGCAACCTCTCCACATCCATTCCACAAGGGTGATCAATAATCAAGCTGAGAGCGCACAAGACTCCTACAAAATTACAGCTAACTGCTCGTCAGTGAAGAGGTTACGGACTCTGTACAATACTCGTAATTATTGACGAAGTTAAAGTAAAAACAGTAAAGTATGATCTAATACTCCTGTTGGGCACCTGATCCAAAGAGAATAGGAACATGGACCACCACGTTCTGCCAGTAGAAAAGTTATCCACCCCAACCAATGCTTCATGCATGAGACTAGGCATGCTAGGGTTTTGAAATAAAGAGTGAAAAAGCAAGTGGAACATTGTGTTCTGTATGGGGTAGTGTTTGTGAGCATGTGAAAAGCTGCATATGGCCAAATGTGGACGCATGCATAGAAAAGCTTCACAGGAGTGAGAGAGTATTTTTGATAGGAGATATAAATGGAATATGAAGGTGGATGGAGTATTTGGTGAGAGGTGTGCCTGCAGAAATGGATGAGAATTTTAGTGCTCTAGTGGTTATTTATGGCAATACCCTCTTTAGGTATAAATGTTAATAGGGTAGGTTGGTAGGTAGATAAGTAATAAGTGGATAGTGTAGAGAATCGTTGCCACCAATGTCAGTTTTATAGAGTGTCATAGATGTCTGCTGCTGCCAATTGTAGGTAACAGTCATAGCTAGGAGTTAGATTGTAGTTTTAGATTGGTGGGGAACCTCTGTCACAAGTAGTGTGGGCTGCTACCAATATAAAGTCGTGAGGCGTTGGATAGCTTGGAGAATGTAATATGAATGAAGGTGACGTAGACTCTCTTGGGTTACAGGGTTTTATTATGACTCAGTTTTTTCGCTCCTGTGATGGACAGAGTGATATGACCCACGTACTGTGAGCGTGATGGCGAACCTCCTATTCTACCCTATCTCCTAAGCTTCTTTCGTCTCTCCAATATCCTTCCTCCTTTTCTAGTTTTCTCTGGCTCTCTGACCCTCACCTCCAATTTCTCGGAATATATCACTGGCCGGTTTGCGGCTGGGTGACGTGTGCATATGTGTGTAGTGTCTAGTACATTTCCGTCACGTGAGCTAACTGGCTTTCGTCACTTACCCCATGTGTTTGATATATCATAGGATTCTTGATCGTCTGGTATGTGTTTGCCATATATAATGCGTTTGCATTCTGGCCAGAGGATGTGTACGTGTCCACCTGAACACCAGACATTACATATTGTGCTAGTGATACATGTTGTGCTATGATATATCAATGCCTATAACTATCAAATCCCTGTAACTTTATATTGTATTATGACATACCGTATTAATGCCCATGCAAAATGATCCACAGGTATTCATGACGAGTGATGAGATGGGTGGGTGCAGAACAGAAAGGAAGGCAATAATTGATTATGTGTGTGTGTGGAGGAGAGAATGAGAAGGTATGTACTGCATACAAGAGCATATAGAGGTTGGGGAAATGGACTCTCTGACCACCACCTGGTGGTAGTGAATGTCAAGGTACAAATGCGATGGATAAAAAGAGAGAGACTGGCAGGAGGAAGCAGTCAATACAGAGTACAAAGGTAACAAGAGGATGAAATAAAGAACAACTTGACAGAGAAAAGGAAAGGCGATTAGGTAAATATGATTTGGAGCAGCTGGGGGAGATGAAAGGTATGTACAAGGTATTCACAGGAGAAATCTGTGTAGCATGTGAGGTGGTCTGTGAGTTGAAGAGAAGAGTAAAGGTAAGACACGCTGTGGCACAAAAAAAAAAATAAATAAATAAATAAATAAATAAATAAAGCATATTGTGAGTGGATGGGAGGTAGAGGCAAGGAGGAAGTTGAGAGATGGAATAGTGATGGAGAGTTATATGTAGCAACGAAGAGAGAGGTGAAAAGATCAATGAGAAGTTTGGAAGGAATTTGAGTGTAAAGCGGAGAGAATGTAAGACAATGTTCTGGAAGGAGGTAAAGAGAGTTAAACTGATTGATAAAGAAGGTAATAGGGGAAAAATAAAAATGGCGGACTGCTCGTGGAGATGGGAGGAAAAGTGGGCAGATGGAGAAAACACTTCAAGGAAGTGTTTATGACTGAGAATGAAAGTAACGTGAGTATACACCAGTCGAGCAGGGCTGTACTCCTAACGTGGATGGAAAGCTGAAGACAGGGAGAGCTGGAGCTCCCGTTTCTTCAGCCCTCGGGACTAATTCCTGACCATCCCCCTTTGCTGAACGTTTTTAGTGTCTCAGTAACACAGAGAGTAGGCCAGCATGCTCTCTAATACAAGTTTCTCTAACTGTCAACACCAAACTACATGCACAATACACACCACACTTCCTTTTCAAAATTAAAAAAGAAAAATGGCGCAATTAAATCTGGCCTCGGAGTCCCCGGGGGGGGGGGGGACCATAAATTTCCCACCATCCACCCCTATCCCAGTGACGACTCAGAGAGATGCCTGGAACCACTTTCTGACTCACCTCTTCATTTCTGCAACATCTGCGGCCTTTGCTCCAAATTTCTCTCTGTCCAGCATCATCTCTCCTCCTCTAAACCTCACCTTCTCTTCCTGTCTGAGACTCAGCTGTCTGAGCCAACTGACAGCAAACCCTTTTCCTTTTCCTCCTATTTTCTCTATATTCATTTCAAAGCCAAAGGTGGCTGTTGTATATATGTATGCAACGATTTATCTTACTCTCATGTTCCTGAAATTGATTCTTCTGAATTCTCTACTTTCTGGCTTCAGCCTTCTTCTCATTCTCTGACTAAATATATCTGCACTGTTTACTTATCTCCTAATTCTACTGACTATGAAAAATTCTTAGACTATCTTATTATGTTAGAACATATTCTATCCATTTCCCCTTTCTCTGAAATCTCCATTCTAGGAGATTTCAATGTTCACCATCACCTTTGGCTCTTCTCTCCTTTCACTGATCCACCCTGTGAACAAGGCTACATCTTTTCTATCCCTAATGACCTAGAGCAGCTTGTACAGCACCCTACCCATATCCCTGACTGCCTTGGAGAGAGCTCCAACACACTTGACCTCTTTCTTACAACTAATCCTTCTGCTTAAACTGTTAATCTTTCCTCTCCACTGGGCTCCTCCGATGACAACCTATTTACCTTGACTTGTCCTATTGCTCTGGTACGGCCTGTGGACCCTCCAAAAAAATGTTGACTGTGGCACTTTGGAGCTGCAGATTGGGAGGCCCCCAGGCAGTACTTCTTTGATTTTCCCTGGAGTCATTATTGCTTCCTTGGTTGGGAGCCATCTGAATGTGCATTGCACATTATGGAGGTTATTTCCTCGGGCATGGAAGCATACATTCCCTTCTCATATCCTTTGACTAATGCAAGAAAGCCTTGGTTTAATCACGCTTGTTCTAATGCTGTCCGCAACATGGAGAGGGCCTATAAAAGGTACCAGAACCAACCCACCCCTGAATCACATCTTGCTTATGTTTCTGCCCGGAATTGTGCTAAGTCTGCTCTTTGTTCTGCTAAAAATAATTCCATTCGTAGTAAATGCTCTCAACTCTCCAACTCGAATTCTTCCCGCTCTTTCTGGCACCTTGCCAAAAACCTTTCTAACAACTTTACCTCATCCTCCTTCCCTCATCTTTTCTATTCTGATGGCTCTGTAGCTATTTTTTCTACTGATAAAACAGACCTTTTTGCTCAGACTTTCTCCTCCACTTCCACCTTAGATGATTCCGGTGCTGTTCCTCCATCACTTCCCCCCCTCTGACTTTCTTATGGCTGACATTAAAATTTCTTCAGCTGATGAGTTTTCTGATGTCACTGGCCTTACTATTAACAAAGCATATGGGCCTGATGGAGTGCCTCCTGATGTTCTCAAGAACTGTGCGTCTGTGCTTACACCCTGCCTAGGTAAACTCGTTCACCTTTGTCTATCAACTGTACCTTTCCTTGTTGCTGGAAGAGTGCTCTCATTCAGCCAGTCCCAAAGAAGGGTGACCATTCCCAACTCTAACTATCGTCCAAATGCTTTAATATCTTGTGTCTCAAAAGTTTTTTGAGTCAATTCTTAACAGAAAAATTTAAAGCATCGTTCCTGTCACAACCTTCTTTTTGATCATCAGTATGGGTTCCGCCAGGGATGCTCCATTGGTGATCTTCTCACTCACTTTTCAGACTCCTTGTCATCCTCCTTTCAGGACTTTGGTGAAAGCTTTGCCATCGCACTTGACATCTCAATGGCTTTCGATGGAGTCTTGCATAGGTCTTTAATTTCGAAACTGCCATCTTACGGTTTCTATCCTTCTATTTGTGCCTTCGTCTATAGTTTTCTTTCTGGTAGTTCTATAGTCGCTGTTGTAGATGGCCATCGTTCTTCTCCTAGATCTATCAACAGTGGTGTTCCTCAGGGCTTTGTCCTATCACCGACACTCTTCCATTCATTCATCAGTGACCTTCTATGCTGAACATCTAACCCTATCCACTTGTACGCTGATGATTCCACCCTTCACCTGTCCATTTGGTTTCCTATACGTCCATCTCAGCAGTTACTTCAACAAACAAGGGATGAGGCTATGGCAAACCTAATGTCTGACTTGGCTCGTATCTCTGACTGGGGTAAAAATAATCTTGTCGTTTTTAATGCACTAAAAACTCAGTTTTTACACCAATCAAACCGACACAATCTTCTACAGGAGTACCCACTAATGTTTAATAATATCCAGCTCAGTCCTGCATCATCCTTGAACATGCTTGGGGTTTCATCCAGTGGGGGCTTATGTTGGGAAGATTATATTGCATCTCACGTAAAATCTGCGTCCAAGAGATTAGGTGTGCTAAGCCGACTCCGTACCTTCTTTACCCCTGGACAGTTGTTGACTTTATAAACGGGTTTTATTCGCTCCTGTGTAGAGTACAACTCTCATGTGTGGGAAGGCTCCCCACATACAGCTCTTCTCAATTGGGTGGAGTCAAAAGCTTTTTGTCTCAACTCTCCTTCTCTTACTGGCTCCCTTCATCCTTTGTCTCTTTGCTGCACTGTTGCATCTTCATCTGTTTTCTATCACTACGCCTCTGAACTGTCTACTTGCATCTCTCCACCTCTACAATGGGGACATAGGACCCGTCTAGCAACAAACTCTCATCTCTTTTCTGCCCAGCTCTCTAATGCAAGAGTTAACCGTTACTCACAGTCCTCCAATTATGCAACAGGTCAACTTTGGAACTGCCTCCCTTGGTCTGCATTTCCTCTTCCTATGATCTCCAGTCTTTCAAATGCAGTGTCCAGGCATCTGGAAATGAAAGGATCTTCAATTTGCCTCTCTTTTGTATTGTTTTAGTATTTTTCTTGGAAGTAACGGTTTGTGGGCTCCTGGCCTTTGGTTCCTCCTTTCTTGCATAAAAAAAATGGTAGTCAAAAAAAAAAAAAGTCAACATGTGAGTACATTTCACCTTGCTGCAGACTTGTTTTTTTTTTTTAGCTGAGGCGACCCTGCATACTTCCACTGAGATGACTGTGTGTTCGTTTCTAGGTCATACTCAAAGCATGTAGACTAAAAGAAGTAAGTCCACGCAAAAATATTGGAACCTCTGTGATGTCACGCACTATCCAACTCGGCTGCTCAGCTGTGTTTAAATGTGTGGAGGGGACTGAATTGTGGGTAAGTGGCATTTAATAAGTAAGTTATTTTGTGTTACTGTTTTTTATGTCCATTTTAAAAAGGAACAGAAGATTTTTATTTTTTTTATGCGAGGAAGAAGGAACCAAAGGCCATGAGCCCACAGTTTTACAGTTCCCTCCAAGAGAAAAACAAAATACAATAGAGAGCCAAATTCAAGATCCGACCATTTTGAGATGCCTGGACACACTGCGTTTGAAAGACTGGAGATCATAGGCAGCAGGAAATACAGACAGAGGGAGACAGTTCCAGAGCTGACCTGTTGCATAAATGAAAGACTGGGAGTAACGGTTAACTCTTGCATTAGAGAGTTGGACAGAAAAGGGATGAGAGTTTGCTGCCAGACGGGTGCTACGCGCCTGTCGTAGAGGTGGAGGAATGCAAGCAGGCAGTTCAGAGGAGTAGTGACCATTAAAGTAGCGATAGAAAAGAGATAAAGATGCAACAGTGCGGCGAAGAGACAGAGGTTGAAGGGAGTCAGTAAGAGGAGGAGAGTTAATGAGACGAAAAGCCTTTGACTCCACCCTATTGAGAAGAGCTGTATGTGGGGAGCCTCCCCACACATGAGAGTTGTACTCCACACAGGGCCGGATAAAACCCCTGTATAGAGTCAACAATTGTGCAGGGGTAAAGAAAAAGCGGAGTCGGCTTAGCACACCCAATCTCTTGGAAGCAGATTTTACAAGAGATGTAATATGATCTTTCCAAGATAAGTCCCGAGTAAATGAAACCCCAAGCAAGTTCAAGGATGATGCAGGATTAAGCTGAATATTATTAAACATTAATGGGTATACCTGTGGAAGATTTTGTTGGGTTGATAGATGTAAGAACTGAATCTTAGATGCATAAAAGACAACCATATTATTTTTACCCCAGTCAGAGATACGAGCCAAGTCAGACATTAGGTGTGCCATAGCCTCATCCCTTGTTTCTTGAAGTAACTGTTGAGATGGGCGTTGCGGGAACCGAATGGAAAGGTGAAGGGTGGAGTCCTCAGCGTATGAGTGGATAGGGTTAGATGTACAGCTTAGAAGATCAATGATGAATAAAAGGAAGAGAGTTGGTGATAGGACAGAGCCCTGAGGAACACCACTGTTGATAGATCTAGGAGAAGAACGATGGCCGTCTACAGCAGCGGCTATAGAACGACCAGAAAGGAAGCTAGCGATGAAGGCACAGACAGAATGATAGAAACCGTAGGAGGGCAGTTTGGAAATTAAAGATTTATGCCAGACTCGATCCAAAGCCTTTGAGATGTCAAGTGCAATGGCAAAGCTTTCGCCAAAGTCCCGAAAGGAGGATGACCAGGAGTCTGAAAGGTAGGTGAGAAGATCTCCAGTGGAGCGTCCCTGACGGAACCCATACTGACGATCGGAAAGAAGGTTGTGATAGGAAAGATGCCTTAAAATTTTTCTATTAACAATTGACTCGAAAACTTTTGAAATACAGGACGTTAAAGCAATTGGACGATAGTTGGAGGGTTGGGAGTGGTCACCCTTCTTTGGGACTGGCTGAATGAGAGCAAACTTCCAGCAAGAAGGAAAGGTACAAGTTGACAGACAAAAGCGAAAGAGTTTGCCTAGGCAGGGTGTAAGCACAGAAACACAGTTCTTGAGAACAACAGGAGGGACCCCATCAGGCCCATATGCCTTGTTAGTACTGAGGCCAGTGATGGCAGAAAATACATCAACTGGAGAAATTTTAATGTCAGCCATGAGGAAGTCAGAGGAGGGAAGTGATGGAGGAACAGCACCGGAATCGTCTAAGGTGGAATTGGAGGAGAAAGTCTGTGCGAAGAGATCTACTTTATCAGTAGAAGAAATAGCTACAGAACCATCAGAGTAGAAAAGAGGAGGGAAGGATGATGAGGTAAAGTTGTTAGAAAGAGTTTTGGCAAGGTGCCAGACGGAGCTGGAAGATTTCCAGTTTTAGAGTTGAGAGCATTTAGTATGGATGAAATTATTTTTAGTTGAGCGAAGAACAGACTTAGCACAATTCCGGGCAGAAACGTAAAGATGATGTAATTCAGGGGTGGGTTGGCTCAGGTACCTTTTGTAGGCCTTCTCCTTGTTGCGGACAGCATTAGAAGAAGCGTGATTAAACCAAGGCTTTCTTGCGTTAGTCAAAGGATATGAGAAAGGAATGTATGCTTCCATGCCCGAGAGAATAACCTCCGTAATGCGCAAGGCACACTCAGATGGCTCACGGCCATTAAAGCAATAATCATTCCAGGGAAAATCAAAGAAGTACAGCCTGAGGGCCTCCCAGTCCGCGGCTCCAAAATGCCACAGACGACGTTTCCCTGGAGGGTCCACAGGCCGTACCGGAGTGATAGGAAAGGTTAAGGTAATAAGGTTGTGATCGGAGGAGCCCAACGGAGAGAAAAGATTAACAGAGTAAGCAGAAGGATTAGTTGTGAGGAAGAGGTCAAGTATGTTGGAGCTCTCTCCAAGGCGGTCAGGGATACGGGTAGGGTGCTGTACAAGCTGCTCTAGGTCATTAAGGATAGAAAAGATGTAAGCTTGTTCACCAGGTGGATCCGTGAAAGGAGAGAGCCAAAGGTGGTGGTGAACATTGAAATCTCCAAGAATGGAGATTTCAGAGAAAGGAGAAATGGACAGAATGTGTTCCATCGTAGAAGTAAGACAGTTGAAGAATTTTTGATAGTCAGTAGAATTAGGGGATAAGTAAACAGCACAGATATATTTAGTCAGAGAATGACAGGAAAGCCGAGGCCAGAGTTTGGAGAATTCAGAAGAATCAAGTTCAGGAACACGAGAACAAGATAAGTCGTTGCGTATATATACACAACAGCCACCCTTGGCTTTGAAATGAGTATAGAGAAAGTAGGAGGATACAGAAAAGGGTTTGCTGTCGGTTGCCTCAGACAGCTGAGTCTCCGTTAGAAAAAGAAGGTGAGGTTTAGAGGAGGAGAGGTGTTGCTCAACAGAGAGAAAGTTAGATGAAAAGCCGCAAATGTTGCAGAAATGAAGAAGAAGAGAGTCAGACAGTGGTTCCAGGCACCTCGAGTCGTCACCGGGAGAGGGGCAGATGGCGGGGGCATTTATGGTCCCCCCCCTGGGGACTCCGAGGCTTGATTAATCTACGACAGCTTCTTGAGTTTACTATTAATAGCTACCATGCCTTAAAGCTGCCCTATAAGTGTTACATGAACCACTGATGGTGGTATCACATAAGCATATTCTTCCTTCTTTGTTGTCCATCTTCTATTTCTGGGACAAATTTGCTCCATCCAGACTCTCAGGTGTCCACCAAACCTATGAGAAAAAGCTAAATGATGAAGGAACCTATATCGTGACCAAAGAAAGGGAAGAAATATGCTAGTTTGACACTCGCTTAAACCCTTCTCCACAAAAGAGCCCTGCAAGTTCTAATTTAAATCATACTAAACCTTCTGAAATGGTCAGCCTACAATGATTTTATGCTCATGAGTAGGACACAGCCTTAGCTGTCTTAAAGAAACCAAATTAATCTTTCTTAAACCAAAAATAAAGGAAAAAAGGGCAACCGAGAGTGCAGCAGTTAACTTGCACTTAGAGACAAATTTGTAACAAACCTACATCACTATTCTCATTTGTGCTCTACATTTACCTTTAAGCATTATTTTCAGGATGTGTAACAAATGGGGCAATCAAGAAAAGTGTGTGCTGTTTATGGCTGTACTCCTAAGAAATATGACAGCAGAAAATATCACAACTCACCCAAGCAAAAACAATAGTGTTATGTGGATTATCAAATGTTGCAGAAGATACTTTATTAACCCGCTGCATCCCACTGACGTATATATACGTCCATACGTTTTGTCACTGCCACTCCCGTTGACGTATATAATTGCAAATCAATTGCAAGGTCCCTAATTTGCACAATTTTCAATTTTTGCGCATGATTTTTGGTACGTATACACGGGACACCTTCCTCTACAAGATGCCAGGCAGGGACAATGCCTTACCCCGCATGACCTCTCCCACCCACACACCATTGTCTCAGCAATTCACCTGTTATCAAAGTAAAGACATGTCGTGCCATAGTATGAAATTCAGGGGCAGGGTGATTCCCCAATCGATGACAATGTGGAGGACAAAGTTTACGTAGCATTAGAGGAAGAAACAGTCAAAAACGATGATCAGGTAATGTTGCCAAAAAAGGTCAGGTATGTTGATGTGTTTGGTGAGTGAAACAATGCTAATGTTGCCTATATTACTGTGTGAAAACCAATATACTCTCGTACTACATATAAATTCGTATTAAATGAATAAATAAATACGATTTATGAGTGGTGTGGAATAGTTACCCTCCCATAGAACTCATTTTCTTTGCAGCCAGCCTGATAGAAAACCCAGTAAGGTAAGGAGTACTGCTACCTGTATTGAGTATTTTAAAACTCAGGTGAGCAATTTCTCTATGAATTTTTAATGTTTCTCACCAAAAGTGGAGGTTTGAGCCAAAAAAATTTTTTTTTCCTAAACTGGTTGGGACTGGGGGGAGTCAGTGGTGGAAAAGTGGTCGGGACGGGGCAGGTTAACCTATTAGCTCCCAGGGCCCTTGTGGGAGGGATTTTGCTGGAAGGGCACTAAACGTAGGCTACCACTCTCCCCCTATCAGCTTATAGTCACGAAGCTCATAGGCCCCTACCCCGGGGTTCCCTTCTTTTTTAAATTTTGAAAATGCCCAGTTAAATCCTATATTGAGGACACTGGGTGCAAACAGTTTAAAGAAACTGACAGATTTGCCAGTGTTTAACCCGCTCCCAGAGTCTCTGTGCGAGGAATTTTGCTGAAATGGCACTAAGCCTACCCTCTCCACCTATCTGCTCATAGTTGCAAAGCTTGCAGGTCCCTACCCCGGGGTTCCCTTCTTTATTACATTTTGAAAATTCCCAGCTCCGTCCTATACTGAGGACGTTGGGCGCAAATAGGTTAATGTTAATGCTGCTGTTATATGTGACAAATATTTCAGCAGTAAACAGAGAACCATGAGTCATATATACGAATTGTTGCCAAAAAATTATCGAGGCCTTAACCCGCCCCGTCCCGGAGACGTGAATTCATGTCCTCACATGATGTGCACTCATATCCCGGAGACATAAATTAACACGAATCAATTGCAAGGTCCCTAATTTGCACAATTTTCAATTTTCGTGTGATTTTTGGTATGTATACACGTGACACCTTCCTCTACAAGATGCCAGGCAGGGACAATGCCTTACCCAGCATGACCTCCTCCCCCCCTGCATGACCTTTTCTCAGCAATTCATCTGTTATCAGTGACCTGGCCAGTAAAGCCATGTCATGCCACGGTACGAAATTCAGGGCCAGAGTGATTCCCCAATCGATGACAATGTGGAGGACAAACATTAGAGGAAGAAACAGTCAGAAATGATGATCAGGTAATGTGGCAAAAAAAGGTCAGGAATGGTGATGAGTAAGTGAGTGAAACAATGCTTATAATGCCTATTTTACCGTTTGAAAACCAACATACTCTCATACTACATATAAATTCGTACCAAATAAATAAATACCGTATATGAGTGGTGTAGAATAGTTATCCTCCCACAGAACTCCTTTTCTTTGCAGCCAGCCTGATAGAAAACCCTGTAAGGTAAGGAGGTACTCCTACCTGGATCGAGTATTTTAAACCTCAGGTGAGCGATTTCTCTATGAATTTTCGATGTTTCTCACCAAAAGCGGAAGTTTGAGCCAAAAAAAAAAAAAAAAAAGTCCTAAAATGTCGGGACTGGGGCTTACCACTGCCCAGAAAACGTCGGAATGGGGCGGGTTAAACCTGATGCCATTCCCACCCTGGAGCTTCCCTCGACACAGCTGAATAAGGATGACAAGAATCATCCCCATAGTATCCTACAGGTGTGTACAGTACAGTATGATTTGTAATAGTAAAGGAGACATGAAACTTTCAGTGATTCCAGCGTCCTAAATATTTAGGTAATGCATGCACTGTAAAAGGAAATGCAATACATTTTAGACTTCTATGATATGATCCTACGCACTGGTAAATTTCCTTTTATATTTTTTTTAATGTACAGTACCTAGGAATTTGATTTATACGTGGTATTTTCATACACCTGTGTTCATACACATTGATGATATTTATGAAAATTTTTAACCCACTGTCTTGTTTTAAATCAATTATGACAGTTTTTGAGAAATTACTACACAAGGATATAAGTAGCCTGATTAATCAAAAACTGCACCACAACCAGAACATACTTTCAAATAATCCCTGGTTTTAGGTACTGACTTATTTTTAAGTTAACAGACACTCCTAACCTGCCCCAAGCTTTCCTTTGAAAAGTACAATGGATTAAAACTGGGTACCTTTGCTCAGATTTTAAATAAATACTGTATTAGTAAAGTTAATAAATATGAAAATCTTGGGGGAACCAGCCAACAAGTTAATCCAAGTGCCTTTCTTACAGATACTAGTACTAGCAGAGAGCAGCGGATGAAAAAAAGACAGCTGAAGAGACTGGGCTCTGAAATACTCACACAGGGTATGAGTATTCACATTATAAAGTTGCCAGAACTCTTTGGCTATCTGATAATATCGTAATACCCATTTTCTTCCCTCGAGCCCTCCAAATTCTCTCCAGTTGATTACTTGCATGATCAGGAAGTGTTTTTGTGAACAGTACCAGTAGGCGGTAGATTGTATTCATGTCTGGGCAGGGGGAATGTGTCATTAGTGACTTGGGCCATGAGGTCTGAGGTGGCTGGAGTCAACTGGGAGATCTTGGCTTTATTCTGGATGACCATTTGCACCTTGCCACACCCATGTTCATATGTCTGAAGATCTGAAACATTCACATATACAGTTCACATTTTGACTAGTTAATATAGCACAGTGGTTAGATGTTCACAAAGTACCTGTCACATAAATATACAGTACATTTCACAGATGTCAGTGGCACCAGCTAAACAGCCAAGTATGGACCAGTCCATCCCTGTCTGCAGAGAGGAGACAGCTCACTCTTTAAGAACGTCCACATCCGGAGTTTCATGTTTCTACAGTGAACTGGATTATCTTCTGCAGAGCACTCCAGCAGTGTCGGACAACACCACTGATCAAAAAGGTAGATACTTGAGTCTGGAAAGTAATGAAACTCAAACTGTCAGTCTAACATCTTCCAGTGCCACAGTGCCCTATGTGAGTTCCAAATCATCAGTATGAGACAGTGTTGAAACGAGAGATAAGGGTATCCACTGTAGGCCTGATACTGCTGCTTCTGACTTTAACATCATGAAAAACAAAGTAGAAGTCCTTCAGGAAAAAGTTCAGATGCTAAAGTGTGAAGTAAATATTTCTAATAATAAACCGGATATTGCAAATGACATGCTAAAGAATTGTTAAGATCTATCTATCTATATACTGTACCTAGGCTGCTTCCCCCAAGGAAAGGGAGAGAGATGCACTGGCAAAAAGTTTCAGTAAGTCACAGATTGAACATTTAACTTCAGGTCAATCAGTCAGACAGCGGACAGAAGACATCATACGTGATCTTAGTATATGCAGCCTTGGTTTTAAATCCCACTGGTGCATTAGAGAGCACCTTAACTTCCCATTACCATCTGAATCGATGGATTAGGAACATTAATGTAGAGCCAGGTATCCTAAACTCAGTTTAACGATTAATGTATATCCGAGTATAGTCACTCACAGAAGGAGAAAGGCTTTGCATCATCTCTTCTGATGAGATGATAATTGACAAGTATTGCCATGACAAAAGCTTTGATAGAATATATAAGTCACATCAGTCAGTTCAGGTTGTATTTGTCAGATACTTATGGGTAAATGGAAACAACTTGTATATTATGATTATGACGTAAAAATGACAAAACTCATTATTGTCAATTACTGAAAAGGTTGAGGCAACTGGTTACCCAGTTCTTGTGAAAGTTTGCGACCTGACAGGTGCTAATGTAGGTTTGTCCACGTCTCTAGGAATATCAGCTGTAAAGCCTTACTGAACAAGACCGTTTGATGTTCCAATAGAGTTGTACATATTTTTGCATATCATCCTCATTTAATCAAGCCAGTCAGAAATAATATTTTGGACAGTACCATTCAGACTCCACATGGCAATATTAATGCTGTTTCTCTGCTGGAACTGGTCAAGCATCAGATAGGAGATTTTTAATTGGTCCCCAAAGAATCTGACTTTTCATTGCTAGTCAAAGGACCAGGCCTATAGAGAATTAAACCTGCTACTCAGCTCCTGTCAGACAACTTCCAAGGCTGACAGGTATTTATAGGTAGCACAGGCATTGTCTCCTCTTGTATAAGTGGCAAGAAACAGCTTAATTTATTTTGTTGATAAGTGGTTTGATGTCATGAATTCGGCTAAAATCAGAGGACAGAAAGTAATGAGAAATTCATATAAATGAGACAGTTTCAAACTTGACAAACTCAACAAAATTATTGATACTTTTTCCGTGACAACTGTTGCTGGAAAAAATACCAGATCATCAAAGGTGTATTGTATTCTTCAAAGTCACTTGTCAACCAGTTCAATGACTTAAAATATTTCCATAACTTTAAGTACAGTCTAACAAGGAGATTAAACCAACATATACTGGAGAACAGTTTTGGCATTTTAAGACAAATGGGAAGTGCATATATTTCAAATACAGATTTAGGCGCTACATTCTCCCAGACGAAAGCATGTACTAGTGGCAGTCAGTCTAAAAATGGTGAGTTTGTTGTTGAAGGGCTGAAAATTTTCAAGGCAAGCAGTTCTCCATTCAAAAAGAAAGTGACAGTTGAGAATAAGACAAGTGATGAAGAGCCCTTGTTGAAGTTGGGTGATAGTGTTCTTACCTCTAAAGTTCTTGATGGGAAACCATAGGAAGCTGACAACAGTCCAGAATTTGTGGTACCAGATAAAGAAGTACAGTAGCAGAATTCAAGTATGAACTTGGTTTTGTTGTTGGCAAAATTAAGAAGAAATATCCCTATTTAGAGAATTTTGAAGAAAAAGATAATGACTGAATTGCTCATAAAAACAAAAATGGTCTCTCTCGAATGTCTCCTCCCATGCTAGCCCTGTTCCAGGAGGTAGAAAAATGGTATAGAAAACATCATGGACAGACTTTAGTAGAATGTTCTAGCATGATACAAATTGTAACTCAATGCTGTGGTCTTCCTAGAGATGTCATTGAATATTATGTCAGATGCAGAATATACCTTCGATTGGAACATTTAAACCATGCACTGAAAATTTGCAAATATCGCCTTTAAATGCATAAAAAAAAAAATCGGTGTAAATCAATCTGATTCTCAGGATGTGAATAGCATATGACAATGAGTGCGTAAGTGCTGTGATGCATGTTTACGAAGTGCATTATTTTGTCTGTGATCATTGTTCTGTCACTATAATTATACATTTTACTAGCTTTAACACATTATGCTGTACATAAATACATTATGATCTATTCAGATGCCGTGATATTTCTTGTTGTGAAATCTTTGCTAGTATTTCCTGGATGCAAATGTACACCGTGATTATCTGTTTTGTGATACGCCAAGCAGCAGCTACATGTGCAGTATATTATAAGGATGTCCCAGTATTAAGTAATGATTTGGATATTACTGTATTACGGTACAAACCTCTAGTTATCGTACAGTACTTATACCTTTTATTAGTTAATATAATGTCACATAGTCTGTTGTGATTATATATTCTGTTATACTTATGCCAAATAGCAGCGACAAGTACAGTATATTATATGGATGTCCTAGTATTAAGTAATGTTCATTTTCGTTCTCGTTTTCGTTTTTGAAGACTCCAACATGCTTGAATGTGTCGGCCTTGGTCACGTAATGACGGCTGTCCATGCTATTCGATCACTGACAGCTTCATTATTTAGTCCCCTCACCCTGAGGTAACACTCAATGACCTCGTCCCAGGGCTTTTTCGGTCTAACTCTGGCTACCTTTCCTCCAACATTAACAGTTCCCACTTTCTGCACCCAGTTATCATCCCCCATCCTCTCCACATGCCCAAACCATTTCAATCTACCTCTCCTCATCACAACACCAAAACACTTCAGTCCCATCCTACCTCTTAACTCTTCCATCGTAAACCTCCCCCTTCCCCCAGGCCTTTCACGCAAAGACACTTCACATCCACCTAATCATTACCATTTCTGTACGTTTAAGCCTGTGAATATCCTCTTCCTTTACTGTCCACACAACATTACATTTCTAACACATGCTGCATACAAAGATCCCTTAGCACGGAGAGAGAGCCCTCTCAATGTCAGGAGAGGCAACTGCTCGCTGAACTTTTTCCAACCACTCCTCACTCCAGCCCCACCTCCAGCATATAACATGTCTCCCAAACAACAAAATTCTTCCACACACTCAAAAGACTCACCAGCAAGTTCAATCCTTTCACGCCTGACAATCTCGGTCTGCTCTCTCAGACACTCCGCTCACATGAAATTAGCAGTATCTCCAAGTCTATCTCTAATATCACTACATCTCTTATGCACCCACTTATCCCAAACACTGCACAAGATGGAATTACTTCCCACACCTTCGTGACAAATCGCACATGGCCATGCTCCCTCTTCTTTGACGGTATCAACCCCAGCCATGGATACCATAACTTTTGTTTTATCTGCATTTACACTGAAGCCCCTTGTGCCCCGTACCATCTCTCCACTTCCTAAATTTTTCCTCTGTCTCCCTTTCATTTTCTGCAGTCAACCCAAATCATCAACGTACATCTCCCATGGGAGTCCATTTCTGAAGTCACGTGAGAGGGCTTCAAGTACCATGATAAACAACAAGGGGCTTCAGACTGACCCCTGGTGCACACCAACTTTCACGGAAAACTCATCACTCAAATCTCCATTCACCCTTACCTGGGTGTGAGCACCCACATACATGGCCATAACTGTCATAAAGACTGTAGTTACTTGTAGAGAAGTATATTTTAGACTTGTGGTCGAGCGGCTTTTATATCTTGTAGTAGTTTCCCCACCAGATGTCATGTAGTGACGGGAGAGGTAAAGAATAGTATGGGACTATTTTTATTTGTCTTGGAAATATTAAACAGGTATAATAGTATAAGTCCTGGGTAGCTACCTCCCTGTCTCGCTATCTCTCTCTCTCTCTCTGTTCTAAAGCTAATCTCCGTCTCGACCTCTCTCTAGGGTCGCTTGTCTCCTTCTCTCTAGCCTGTTCGGTGGCTAATCTCTGTCTGAGCTCTCTTTCCTAAATTCTGGTATAGCAGGGGTGTGTCACATGTGTTCCTCGTGGGTGGACTAGATCTTTCTCACGAGAGGACTGCTGACAGCTAACTGCATCATCTCCTTACTGGCCGCTGTCGTCAGCTTTCCTCCGTGTAAGCGTTTAGCGCTGCTCACTTCTCGCAAACACAACACCTTCTCATCATTTGACTTCCTGCTTCTATCTGTCTCTCTATCTATCTATTTATCTATCTATCTAGTATGATTTGCAATTATAATATGGAGACCTACCACATTGCTCTGCCGCGCAAAAATGGCGTACCATCGACATTTAATAGTTATAATATATTAATACATACTACATACACATTATAATAAACTTATAAGCTAATTAAGTGAAATACATAATATTGTAAAGTAACATAATTGTATGAATATTGTATACATATATTATTCATAGTAAATAGTGATTATTCAGTAATATTACATTTTAAATAAGTTGAATACATATTTGAATAAATGCAATATAATTGTGCAATGGTAATACTGCTAAGTTATACATTACATATTTGAGTTATCACTTTAGTAATGTCTAATATTTCATCTAACTTGTATGATGATACTGGTAATATAGAATTGTGCTATAATTGTATGACTTATAATATTGTACTAACATTGTGGTACTACATAATTGTGTTGGCCTTATAATTGTAGTTACATTTTGTTAATGCAACTATTACATATGTGTCTTGGCCTTATAATTGTAGTTAAAGTTACATAAAAGTTACATCTTGTTAATGCAACTGTTTTGTCGTTACATAATTGTTACATATCGTTTGTAGGTACATAATTGTTGTTAAAGTTACATAAAAGTATTAATGCAACTGTTACATAATTGGCAAAGTGTAACATAATGCAATCGTTTGTCGTTACATAATTGTTACATATCGTTTGTAGGTACATAATTGTAGTTAAAGTTACATAAAAGTTACATCTTGTTAATGCAACTGTTACATAATTGGCAAAGTGTAACATAATGCAATCGTTTGTCGTTACATAATTGTTACATATCGTTTGTAGGTACATAATTGTAGTTAAAGTTACATAAAAGTTACATCTTGTTAATGCAACTGTTACATAATTGGCAAAGTGTAACATAATGCAATCGTTTGTCGTTACATAATTATAATATGGAGTAACATAATTGTAATAACTGCAGTCCTAACATATGCTGCGGTCGATGATAGTGATGATGTGTCGTGCCACTTGTATGTGGAGACAACAATTTGCTTTTTTGTTTGTAGTTTACGTGGTATTTTGACTTATGTAGTAACACTTACACTTATTTTCATTTGTTTGTTATGTGATCTTACTCTATTTCTCTTTTTTCTTTCTTACTTTTCTTTCTTTCTTTCTTCTTTTTTTTTTTTTCGTTTTTTTTTTTTTTTCTATAGTTTGTTTTTCTTTGCTTGTGTACGCTTTTTCCATGTTGTTCATGGTTACATAATTACTGGCTAATTTCCTTGGGATACTTTTTCAAAGTTTAGTTTATATTGCACAGAGACTATAAAATGATATTATATAGTCCCATATTTTGTTATTTTATATAAAAAATATATATATATACACTATATACAGTATTAACTATACACACTGACTTGTTGTTCACCTGTACCTATCGTGAGTAATATGTGTGTCAGCACTGTGTGGAAATCATTGTCTTCACGATTGTGTTGAAGATGTTCACTCTTGCTAACGGCATTTGTGTTGGCCATTTTTTTTTTTTCTAGTTTACCTTGTAACTTAATTTGTATGTTTCCACTAGGTAGCTTTAATTAATAAATGTTAAATACAGTTCTTTTAATTGCTCACTGAGTAACTGTGATGGTATATTTTCTTTATTACTTTGTAGATATAATTAATGTATAGTTGTATGTATGAAACACGTATTTTACGTAGGTATAAATGGTAACACTCGTTGGTAGTAAATAAATGTTATAATAGATGAATGAATATATACAGTGTAGAATATTTATTGTTGGTGATTATTTAGTGTTTGAGTTATGCAGATAACTGAAGTAAGTATGTGTATTTAAACTGTAACTATACAGCACGTTTTATATGTTTGTGCAGAAGCTTATTGTCTATCACTGTGTATTGTATAAATGAAGTAATTATGTAACTTACTAATTTTTACCGTGGTGGGAAATGGTGTTTAGTGGTGGTGCAGGTGGTGTGTTGACTGACGTATGTCTGTTCAGCAAGCACGCATGATGACCTCAACTTCCCACACTGGTAGCTGTGGTGAGTGAATGAGTAGCGATGAGTAACTTGAGTGAAGACGAGTGAGTAAGATGAGTTGTAAATCGTGTCTCACTCTTCGTTTGTTTGTTCCCTTTATTCTATGTGGAAGTTTTCTCTGTCCTTTTCTCTAGTGATTTATTCGTTGTGGGATGAAGACTGCCGCTACTTGTAGGTGCGTGTAGAAGATTATACAGACGACGTAGAGTTGTTAATTGTAGTTGATTGTAGATGGCTGTAGTTGATTGTAGATGGCTGTAGACTTTGTAGAACTGAAGCTAACCTTGTAGTCTCGGTTGCTTTTGTAGAAATTTGCTTTTAATTCGGAGATGATGTCCGCAGATTTGCTGGTTTGTCGTTAAGCTACTTGCAAGGCGTCGAGTGATCTCTTGACCTCTGCATCAGCGTAATGATCTGGGAGACGGAGGGGGCAGGAGCTGATATTGTTGGTTGTTGTCAATCTTGATATTTTGTAGGAATTTAATGTTGATTCGTAGACGAGGTTCGTATACGTTCGCTGCTACCAAATGTCGTAAAAACTTTGTATCATAAAGCAGCGACCAAATGTCATAAAGACTTTGTATCATAAAGCAGCGACTTTGTATTTGCTTGTAGAGGCGTATATTTTAGACTTGTGGTCGAGCGGCTTTTATATCTTGTAGTAGTTTCCCCACCAGATGTCATGTAGTGACGGGAGAGGTAAAGAATAGTATGGGACTATTTTTATTTGTCTTGGAAATATTAAACAGGTATAATAGTATAAGTCCTGGGTAGCTACCTCCCTGTCTCGCTATCTCTCTCTCTCTCTCTGTTCTAAAGCTAATCTCCGTCTCGACCTCTCTCTAGGGTCGCTTGTCTCCTTCTCTCTAGCCTGTTCGGTGGCTAATCTCTGTCTGAGCTCTCTTTCCTAAATTCTGGTATAGCAGGGGTGTGTCACATGTGTTCCTCGTGGGTGGACTAGATCTTTCTCACGAGAGGACTGCTGACAGCTAACTGCATCATCTCCTTACTGGCCGCTGTCGTCAGCTTTCCTCCGTGTAAGCGTTTAGCGCTGCTCACTTCTCGCAAACACAACACCTTCTCATCATTTGACTTCCTGCTTCTATCTGTCTCTCTATCTATCTATTTATCTATCTATCTAGTATGATTTGCAATTATAATATGGAGACCTACCACATAACCACCTGTACCAGTCACTCCTCGATCCCAGGCTTTCTCGTTGTCCTTTTCACTACATCTCCAGGGGCTCTGTCAAAGGGCTTCTTCAAATCAATAATGACAAATTACAGTTCCTTTTTCTTCCCTATATACTTTGCCTGAAGCTGTCGAACAATGAATATGGAATCAGTGGTCCTTTTGCCTGGCATAAATCCAAACTGCATCCTATCAATACTCTCTCTTTCTCTAATCATACCTTTTAGAACTCTCTCCAATACCTTCATTAGCTGGTCTAAAAGCTTTATGCCTCTATCATTTCCTCTTTCAAGGGCATCACCCTTCCCTTTGTACACACTTACAATTACACTCTTCAGCTAATCATCTGGGACAACACACTCATACATAATCATATTTATCAGGTCAGTGACTAACCTCACTCTTCTATCTCCTGAGGCTTTCAGCATCTCAGCAGTCAACCCGGACACACCTGCTGCATACCCCACCTACATTCTACCTATTGCCCCGCTCACAGTTGCAGCGTCAATCAAAGGCTAAGGGCCAAACACTGAATCTGCTGGCTCCAAACCTTCCCTATCCCAGTGAAACTCGTCCTTCAACAACCGGCAGTAATGCTTTTTCCATGCGTGTTTAATATCCCCACTGTTCACCATTACCCTTCCTTCATCATTCTTCACACACTGCTCACCTATGATATCCCTATTCTCCCTCTTCATCTGATTTGCCACCTTAAAAATTACATTCTTCCACACGATATAGGTTATCAAGTAAAAGTCTCTGTGACTCAGACTACGCCCTGTAAACCTTTTTTCAAGCCCTACGCTTGGCAGTACAGTATTCCACTTTGTTACCACCCTTCTTCCATTCCCGGAAAAGCCTTTTTTTTTTTCTCCTTATCCCCAGCTTCTACACCTTCATCCCACCACCAAGTCATTTTATATCTTGGTGGGCCTCTTGTCCGTCCACATACTGAATCAGTTACTCTCAAGAGGTTGGTCTAGAGGGCTCTGTACTATTCATTAACACTTCCGTCCATGTCTCCCTGTTCAGCCACCACTCTCCTCGTCTCCCTACAGAAGGCATCTCTTACTGCTTGTTTTTTCAACTTCCATTTTTTCCGCACACAGGTCTTCTATTTCATCACCCGCTCCTTAAGCACCATGTCACATATCAATAACCTGTGTTGCTGCACACACTCTGGGTATTATTATATTACAGTACAAACCTTTACTTACTGTAGAGTAATTTTACCTTTTATTAGTGGCAAGACATTATACTGTATGAAATATAATGTCACAGTTTTTTTTTTTTATAGTATATTTTGTGTTATTTATGCCAAGTAGCAGCTACAAGTGCAGTATGTTATATGCATGCCCCAGTATTAAGTAATGATCTGGATATTATTGTATCACAGTACAAACCTCTACTTACTGTACACTACTTACACCTTTTATTAGAGTTAGGACATTATTCTGTATGAAATATACTGTAATGTCACGTAGTCTGATGTGACTATTATTTCGTTATATTTATGCCAAATAGTAGCTACAAGTAAGTACCAGTATATTGTATGGATGTCCCAGTATTAAGTAATGATCTGGATATTTTTCTATTACAGTTCTAGGACAGTGCAAACCTCTACTGACTTGTAAAGCCATAATTATTATATATGCAAATGTGCTTGCAGTTCTCATGAAATGAGAATGTGTCATTATTAGCTATAGATATGAATATTTTTCTATTATGCTTAGCTTCAAATGCATGATTTATTTTATTGGATGTGCAATAATTAAACAAACTCTGACTTGAATATTTTTATATTCTTATGCACAAAGCTTTTCTTACTATTCCTACTATAACGTGATAGTTAAATATAGATTTACCCACTGGCATAAAAGAATCTTGAAGTAATATTTTATGCTAAATTTAATTTTAAAATATGCTTAACATATTGTATTTCATTGAAGCTGTAGATGTGTGAGGTGACCTGAGATGTTTGGGGTGACTTAGGTATGTGCAGGTTACCTGGGGAAATGCAGGGTAAGCTGAGGATGTGCGAGGTGACCTGGGGATATGTTTGGTAACCTGGGAATGTGTGGGGTAACCTGGGAATGTGTGGGGTAACCTGGGAATGTGTGGGGTAAGCTGGGGATGTGTGAGGTGATCTGGGAATATGTGGGGTGGTGGGGGTTTGCTGCCCTATCTGTACATTCCTTATGCTAATGGTAAGTTATATCTCTGTGGAGCTCTGAGGATGTATGGGGTGATATGGGGATGTGTGTCATGACCTGGGAATGTGGGGTGATGGAGCCTTGCTGCCCTATTTGAACTTTCCTTGTGATAATGGTAAGTTGTAACCAATTGTGATGAAAAGCACTAACCCTCTTACATTCTTGATACAGTTTCACAATCTCTCCACTCTTTTTGATGCCCTGGCAATATTCCTACTTTCCCTGCTAAACTAATATATGCATTATCAGGTTTTACCTTCTGTCACATCAAAAAAATGACCTAGCAAAACAACTCCTCTGCACGAGTGAGTTATACCAAAATTCCATTACACTCTACTATCCCAAAGATTTTTAGGAACTGCTCGCTGGTTTCTGTATAGTTCAAACAATTATTAACTTACCCTTTGTAGCAATAAAACTATAGTCTATGGTAGGGAATGTTGGAGCATATTGGCCTTCCTCCGAGTGCAGTTTGCATTCGTTTTCATTAGAAAATATGAATGACAGCTTTTTTGCAAATGCCCAATATGTTTTGGAATGACTGATTTATTTCTTTTATTAGTATACAACAAGCACAACTGCTCCACAATGATGTAATAGCGAGCAAAAATGAATTTTCCAGTTTCTTCACTCAGTATTTTAGCCTGCACCCCGTGCGTGACGTCATAGCTTATAGAACTCTCGCCGCCTCAGTCGTGCTTCTTGAATTAAAGTATTGAAGTGGGTTTACTTGTTGTGATCTATATACTTTGGTCGTACCCTTACACCCAAGTCTCATCTCCAGAGATAACAGTCTTCAGAAAGTCTGAATCGCGTTTTGCACACTCTACCTTGTCCTGAGCAAAGTTCATCCACGAGAAGGGATTATGACAAATGCAACGAAGTATCTGCAGGAAACACCGAAAACCTCCATTGAAAAAAGTTTCAGGCAGTGGAAAGAACGTTGGGCTACGTGTGTAGGGCCAGAAAGGGCTTACTTTGAGGGGGATTAGGGTCCTAGTTCAACAGATTAGCTACTTATTATTTTAGAGCCTAAGGTCGGATACTTTCTGAACAGACGGAACGGCTAGGAGAAGGAGGTAGATGAAAAGGAAGAGATCAGCAGGATGGAAGGACTGGAAAAAATGAAAAGAGGTCAAAATTGAGAAAGTACCACGAATTAATGGAGTCTGTGGTGAGATGTGAAGCACAAGGGAGAGATATTAGTAGAATGGATATGGAAGATGTGCAGATTGGCCATGGAGGAAAGTAGGGCCCCGGAGGATTTGAAGTCAATTATAGTTATTCCTCTGTTAAAAGAAAATGGAAATATGTGTTAACCATAAGGGCATTTGTCTTCTTAGTGTAATAACAAAAGTATTTGATAACGATTCTTACTGAGTCAGGGAATTAACAGAGGAATTAGTTGAGGAGCAGGGAGTTTTTACAAAGGGAAGAGGTTGTGTAGATCCGAAGATGTTTAGTGGAAAAGTCTCTAGAGAAGGGGAAAAAGTTGTATGTAGCCTTTATCGCTTTGGTAAAAGCATTTAACAAAGTGAATATACAAGGAATGTGGAAAATGTTAGAAATACATAGGAGTAAGTGGGAAACTGTTGAATGCCGTGAAGCATATGCACTAGGGCTGCAGTGCATGTGGATGGTGAACTAAGTGAATTTTGTGTCTGAATGTTGAACTGAAACAGAGATGTGTCATGCCTCCATGGTTGTTCAATCTGTAATGGACGGAGTTATACAAGAGATATAAGGTAGGGCAGTGGATGCTGGAGCAGCCCAAACAAGAGAGGATAGCGTTCGGAAACTTCCTGTTCTGTTGTTTGCAGATGATAATGCATTGCTAAATGATGACAAAAGGCAACTGCAAGGCTTGGTGAATGAGTTTGGGGGAGTATGTAAGGAACGGAAGCTACAAGCGAATGTAGGGAAGAGTAAAATTGCGGTCTTCGAGAGAAATGAAGTCACTGAATGTACAGTGAGGTCGAATCTTAAGGAAATGGAAAACATGAGTGCATTTAAGTACTTGGGTAGTGTGATTGAAGTTTAGGGGATGAAGAGCTTGGAATGGTACAGCAAGGGAAGAAAAGTTGCTGTTTCTATAAAAGCAGTGATAAGAAATAGGGAAGTAAGCATGGAAGTAAAATTTTTCGCCACATAACAGTATCGTGATACTGACTCCAACGAGTGAAAGTGAAGCTTGGGCCTTGTTGGAAGGAAACAAGTCAAAAGTGAGAGCTGTGGAAATGAGTTACTTGAGAGGAGTATTTGGAGTAACATGGAGAGACAGACTGACAAATGAGGAAGTGAAGGAGCATTGTGGTGTGGATACGGATGTGACAGAAGGCATTAGGAGAAAGACATTGAGATTGTTTGGCCATGTGGAGTGGATGAAGAGCGAGAGACTAACGAGGAGAGTGTATGTGAGTGAGGTTTTTTGGGGGGAGAAGGAATGGGAGACCGAGGATGAGATGGAGGGATGGAGAGGTATATGAGAGAGAGGATGTGAGCTGGAAGGAGGGCAGCACATTGGCAGGAGACAGGGCGAAATGGAGGCGATTTGTTTGTGACTACGCTTTAGGGAATTAAGGCGTCTGGCTATAGGTAGATAGACAGACTTTTTCCACATCCATCCTTCCATCATCTTTTTTTTGTTTTGTTTTTTTGCCCCAGCAGGAGCGTAGGTGCTCGTGGTTAGACTACAGTTCCGACTAGCCTTACCCAGTGGTATGGGAACGTTAACGGGCCCCAACTGGTTAGGGTGTCTTAGCCCACTAGACTACCAGTCTTCATTAGGTTATGCAGTCCACAGGCATTGTTCTTGCCCTTCATCTGCTTAGAAAATCTCGAAACATATCGTAGGAAAAGTTTGAGACTGGTCTTCCCCTTCTGCTCCTCCTCCTTCTTCTTCTTCCAATCTGTCCATCCGTCTGTTTATCTAGCTGCCTGTCTGTCTGTCGGTCTGTCTTTGTCGTCGTCTTCCAGTCTGTCCATGCGTCTCCCTCTCTCTCTCTCTCTCTCTCTCTCTCTCTCTCTCTCACTATGCTTTTTTTTTTTTTTTTCGCTTACAACAAACCCTGAACTTTGTCCTGGATGGCTCTGTCCAAGGGTAGTAAGTGAGGCAGTCATATTTTGTCTTCAGGAGGCAAGGAAGGGGGCTGGCCCATAGATGTAAAAATACCTAGATGCCGCATTGCCCATTCTTCAGTACAGCGCCGATGCGTCTGCGTGGCCGCCATCATGGAACGGACCGGCGTATAATAGTGGCGCTTGTTTTAGAGTGAATTCAGACGATGAAAATGAATGTAACTTTGGAGTTTGTTGTCCGATTTTTTTTAAACTTAGGCTTAAAGAGGAGAAAAATAAAGATTGTACATAATCGGATGTTCATAATAAAGAATATATTATAGCCGCATAGCTAGTGTTTAGAATACCAAATAGATCTAAGCCTCTGCAGGGCTATTATTTCTGTCATAAAAGAATAACTGAAGAATTATGTTCTGCGCTTGACCATGTGTATATTCTAAGTTTTCCTATCTTTAAAACTTAAAACCATTAGGACCTAGCTGGTAGCTGATAGAAATTGATTTTCATGTGTTGAGCTTACCTTATAATCACTTAGGTAAACTCTCACAAGTATACAAGAAACCATTTGGCTTGTCATTCAGTCTAGAGCCATCCGTACACAGAAGGAAGGGGAAGAAAGATAAGAGGAAGGAAGGTTATAAAAAATATACATTTTAAGTTGTTGCACTGTCACAATGCACAAGGAAAAAAAAAACATAATTCCACTTGAATAGAAAATACAATACATAAAGGAAAAAAAATACACATTTAATTACACATCAATAGAATACAATATATAAAGAAAAAAAAAAAGTTACACATCAATAGAAAATACAGTGCATAAGGCAAAATAATTACACATAGGATTACACATCAATAGAAAATACAGTGCATAAAGCAAAATAATTACACACAGAATTACACATGCATAGAAAATACAATGCATAAGGCAAAAAAACTGCACACACAACTACACATGCATAGAAAATACAATGCATAAGGCAAAAAAATTACACAGAACTAACCATACATAGAAAATACAATGCATAAGGCAAAAATATTACACAGAACTACACATGCTTAGAAAATACAATGCATAAGGCAAAAAAAATAACACAGAACTACACATGCATAGAAAATACAATGCATGAGGCAAAAAAATTACACAGAACTACATATGCATAGAAAATACAATGCTTAAGGCAAAAAAAATTACACAGAACTACACATGCATAGAAAATACAGTGCAAAAGGCAAAAATATTACACAGAACTACACATGCATAGAAAATACAATGCATAAGGCAAAAAAAAAATAACACAACTACACATGCATAGAAAATACAATGCATGAGGCAAAAAACTTACACAGAACTACACATGCATGGAAAATACAGTGCATAAGGCAAAAAACTTACACAGAACTACACATGCATAGAAAATACAATGCTTTTTCCCAAACTTTTATAAGCTCAGGATCTCTAGGAAACCTATTTAGATAAAAGGTAAGAAAAATTTGCATCAAGTTTAACTGCATACATTTTCTACAGTTAGTTTTTGTGGTAAAAGTATTACTTTGTTGGAATCTACTTCTTGGGGGTAAATTTTTACAAATTGCCAATACACCCCCAAGGTTGTGCAGTATATTTTTTCTGGACTTAATCTAACCTAACCTAACCTGCTGCAGCGGAATGTTTTCCTTTGAGTCTGGTATCATACTATGCGTTTATGGTGGTACTATCCTTGAACCACATATTGGCAACTTGTAAAATAATACCTTCATGGGGATAAATGAAGCAGAGTGCTTGTCTTTGAATACACAATATTAACACGGACACTGTGACAGCTGCACAACAATACATTTTGACAATATATCCGGTCATTTCTTGGAATGGACAGCCTCCAAACTCTTGACTTTCAAATGCTTATGCAGCGTTTTTCCCCCAATCTTCCATGATAATTTATGCAAACGAAAATCAAGAAAGCAAATAATTTTGCATCAGGTTTAAGATTGTAAAGTAATAATTTCACCTGCCACTGCCCCTGCTATAGCAGACACATGGACATTACTGACATTGCCATCCAAGATGCATTGCAAGCTGACGTCAAATCATCACACAAAAACTAGTCTAAAATGAACTTACTTGCAGAAAGTTATTCCCTGCTGTCTTGTTTCTATATTTCGACGGTTTTTACACCCAAAAGCAGCACAGTGTTGCGGCATTTCTAGGTAATCAGTGGTCAATTTTGCCCAATGTCTGGAACACAACATCGCCTGCCTCGAGGCCCTCGACCGCCCTAAGATGGCGGCCGCGTAAACGTATCCAAAGTAGTGTCATGCGGCATCTAGGTATATTTATATCTATGGGCTGGCCAAGCAGTGTTGCCAGATGGTGAAATTTTTCACCAGATTTGAAAAATCTAGTAAATTTTCAAGCTTCCTGGTAAAAAAAAAAAAAAAAAATGGAACCAGACAATATTTGGTGATATCTGGTGAAAATGTAGATGGCCAGTGATTAATGTTGAAGAAACCTTAATCGTTTACGTCGCTTTCGGTTCCGGAAAGGTTTCCTTCTGGTTGAAGAAAATTTGAAGTATTTTAAACTTAACTTCAGTATTGCATGTGGTCAAGGATGTTTGAAAAGCGTTCATGTTTGTGACTCAGTGGTGGCAACTAGTTCCATGCTTACATCAAAGGGCTGGCAACGGTACCTTAGCTGCTTCCACATCTCTTTTTTCTTTGGTTTTCTTTTCAAGCTAAAGGATCTATTACTTATTTTTAGTTTTCTTATCAAGCGAAAGGAGCTGTCACTGTATTTTTTCCTCAAGCTAAAGGATCTATTATTTTTTCAGCCCTCTTTAATTACAATTGGCCAAGATTTCTGTAGTGTGGTACCAGCTGCACTGATTAATACTTTCTTCACAGGAGGAAACTAATTTGAAATACTCAGCAACAATAGCCAGACAACGAAATAAAAATAAAGAATATTTTGTATGTGTGTGCATGTTATTTGCTAATGATATATACATAATTATTACTAGTTAATGGTGCTTTATACTCATAAGATGGTGTGAGTGAAAGAAAAGGTGAGTCATTTGGCATACTAAATCGTGTGCTGGTTTTTCTGCTAATTCAGCGATCAGATATTTACAGTGAGTTAGCAAAACAATCTATAATTTATTTTACATTTCCCTCTCTCTATCTCTCTCTTCGAGGGGGAGACCGTCCTTGCACGTCTTTGCTTGAGTCATAACTGCCTTACTCGTGGTCATTTTACCCTGGAGTACTAAACGTATTTTTTTTAAACAAAATCACTAAACATGGGTATATTATGCCTGAGTTTGGAAACTTAAAAACAAAATAGTAAATATGGAAATCTATTAAAGCTATCACTTACACACTAAACTTAAGGCATCTTAATAATACCTAAACTGTTAGTAACTCTTAATTACTATAAATTTTAGGGAAATTTAGAAAAAACATCCAACACTGTAAAATTGTCACCAAATTTTTGGAAAAAATTCACCAAAAAGAGAAAAAATGTTCCACCAAATTACCCCAAACTTCCCCAAACCCCTCATGCACTTCTGGCTCTGCTCCAAGGAGGTTATTAGCACCAAACCCATGTATAATATACCCAAGTATGTCACTGGTCAGTTATCACTAAACTCGGGTACACTATACCCAAACCCATCACTATGGACAATTCCCAGCCATGTAGCAGCGCGACATGACCTACCTCCTTGAACACTTGGGGAACCCTGAGGGTACTGAAGGTCCCAGCACACTGGCTTGGTAGGATCACTGTGTAACGCGAATGACATCATTGGCATCGAGTATATTTTATCCAAGTTTAGCATTCCAGGGTTAATGAGTCGTGACCCTCCACCACTGTGTTCCCACTGTCACTACCCCATACTGTCCGTCGCCTTTTTCTTGATTGCATGTCTACCCTCCGCCACCTTCTCTCTGCTTTTCCCCTCCTCTCCTCACTACAACGGGCCCCCACTGCTTACTAATTTCTTAGTTGATTGTCCCACTGTTTCTGTTTCCAATATCATTGCTTTTATTTCTGTTGTTCACATTCTGCATTGAATATCATTGTCCCCCATGCTCCCTGCTACCTTAGTGCCATGTATTCACTTGGTGCTAGTTCTTCATTAATCATTCTTTCTTTCTCGACCACGTAACAGTACTTAAACTACTAAACTCAGTATTATCAACACTACTGTAAAGAGAAATACATAAGATGGAAATATTAGAGTAAGGCTTAGCTTGCGATGTGTAGGCTATTGTTATAAATAGCAGGATTTATGAACCAGGAAATCAGCATCTTCCTATTTTATTAAAGAGACACTGATTAACTCTGAATGAAAAACACACACATAACATAATATTCACTTTCTTACAAAATACCAGTAATTATGCAAAGGCCACATCATCTTTCCAGCTAGAAGTATCACCACCGATTCCTTGCATACCCCATGCCTCTTTAATATATATATATGCCCCATGCCTCTTTAATATATATATATATATATATATATATATATATATATATATATATATATATATATATATATATATATATATATATATATATATATATATATATATATATTTCAACATTTTACAGCAGAGGTTTCTCACCTTTCCATCTCCTTCCTCTTCCTGTATTCGTATTATTCTTAGCTTTCCTGCGTGCTTGTCTGCCTTCTCATATCCACGGTGCAGTAATCAGAATGATGTTATGAAATGAATCCTACTTCCTTCCTAAAGTGGCAAATAAGGTGAGTAGAGATTAAAAATTTAATATCTGATTCGAAAGCACAGGATGCACCTTTAAACACCATATAGCGAGTAAATATTTCCTAAATTAGAAAGCTATGTTTAAAAGGATTAAAAATATTAATTCTTAAAAATTATCATCACAAGTGATGGCATCTTACCTTAGAACCGAGTCCAGCCCCCTCTTTCTCGATCACCTCCCATAATCAGTCCGGCATTGGGGCACCGTGGTTCCTTACTACAGGTACTTGTGGTCTGGCCCGGAATAGTTCCCACTGGGATTTTACATGAGCCATCAACTCTACCGGTTTCCTCCCTCTTGCAGGATCCCACATATTAACGATAGTTTCCCTGTGGGGTTCATATCACAACCCTTGCTTGGGAGGTCGAGCAACTGCAAGCTGTCCTGCGAGAGGAGCCATTGCTTGGACATCCCGGGCAGTATGGACAGGGCAGCTGTCCTGGACAAAAATGATGGGACCAGGAGGAAACAGAAAACTCCTTTGCCTAAGGGATGGGAGAAAGAAATTCTCAAGAAAGATCACATATTTGTCAGTAGTGATGGAACCCTCGATCTGGGCAACATCACCCACCTCATGCAAAGTCGACCACCTCCAGATATATATATATATATATATATATATATATATATATATATATATATATATATATATATATATATATAATGTGTGTGTGTGTGTGTGTTTGTGTGTCACTGAGCTCTACAGTATGGAGAGGCTTTCTCATTGATAGCACAGAGTAATAATATTTATGTAGCCGCCGCCAGGGCGGCGCTGGTGTAGCAGCAGCAATGTTACACCACGCCTGATGCCCGCGTTTTTGTACTGAGTTGCTCTGTGGATTTTTGTAAGCAAATGATGATTCCGGAAAATATAGTGCCATGACCCACTGTGCAGCTTACGGATACAAAAATGGGCACAGTAATTCATCGAAGAGAGATGACGTTACATTTCACAAGAAATATATCTTGCTGCTAATTCTACTGCTCCCTGGGGTGGGCAGGAAGATTCTTTCCCGGTATCCCTGCATGAATTAGTCCAATAAAAGGGGCCCATTTATCTCCAGTCTTTCTCTCCATATCCTCTTCTCCTCTGTTCACACTTTCTTGTAGATATTTTCACGTTTCTTCCGGCCTTTATCAATCTGAACTTTCATTTTCATGACATGGATAGTCTAAGGACTTCCCACAGCATTTCAACACCATTACTTCGACGTAAAACAGCTTCAACATCACTATCATTTCAATATTAATACCACACTATCTTTTCCCTTTCTGCCATTACCTTTCTCTGCCTTAGTGCCATAAAAGTTAAATTCTGCACTGCAGCAACCTATGGCGTTGTTTTATACTCATTGTACCCCATATAATCCGTTGAACAACGCCGAAAAAAAAAAAATCACAGTCCATACATGGTTTAGTATTATAAGCAACGAGTGTAGGTGTTTCAATATGGTGGCCAAAATCCCACGCTCGCAATGGAGATAACCTCTCCATACTATAGAGCTCAATGGTGTGTGTGTGTGTGTGTGTGTGTGTGTGTGTGTGTGTGTGTGTGTGTGTGTGTGTGTGCACTGCTGCTTACAGCTACATTAAATATTGAAGCATTAGCTGTAGAATTAGGAAAAGTTTTGTCTAGTAATGATAATAAAGGCAAAGAACATAGAAAAAACACTCCATCCATTCCTCAGATGTTAATTCTTGACTCACCATCTCCCGGCTGATTTTTCACCAATGACCCCCCCCCCCATCCTGGCAGATTTTTGAAACTTTTTTTTGGTTCAAACCTCCACTTTTTATGAGAAACATTGGAAAATACCATAAAAAGTGCTCAGTTGAGCATATAAGTGGACTTTACAGGAGTCCCTCAAAACACCTGGTAGGCCTACCATCTTCTCTGGAGCTGCACTGGTGCTGTCACTTTTTCTATGGTAGTGGTAGCTATTGCAAACCACACTGAATAGGTAGATATTTGTTTATTTGGTACGAATTTATATGTAGTACAAGACTATACTGGTTTTCACACAACAATATAGATGATAGCTTTGTTTCATTCAGCGAACACATCAACATACTGCACCTTCCTTGGCGACGTTACCTCCTCAACACTTCTGCTCATTTCATCCTGTGGCACCACATAATCTTTGTCCTCCACATCGTCATTGATTGAGGAATCACTCTCAGCTGTGAAGGCATCAAAGACAGCTTGAATTTCGTCATCAGAGAGACTGCAGTGCAACATGTCTTTACTGGCCAGGTCACTTCTGACAGGTGTGTTGCCGAGACTGTGGTGCACTGAGGTCACACAGGGACGGGGAGTGGCGGTGGGTAGAGGAAGGTCTCCCGCATTTGCCTACCAAATAACACCCACGAAACTTGAGAAATGTCCAAATGATGGACCTCGCAATTGCAGAGCGTACTGGTACGTCATTGGGTCTCAGCATGAAAAAAAGTTGTGACTTACCCGTATGCTGATGGGACGCGGAGGGTATCCCACCCACTTGGAACACTTTAGTCCACTAGAGTGTCATGTTTCATTTGGTTATATGGTTACTACCCAGAGATGGAACTGACTTTCTTGAATAAAGGAAATCATTCGGATTTTCACTCATTGTAGAGTGACCTAACACTGAGTATGAGGAACAACCACCTGGATCACTACCGATATTGATAATTTTACTTAAAAATAGTTGTCGTTATAGAAATATGAGCTGCTATGATTATATATATATATATATATATATATATATATATATATATATATATATATGCATATGCTTTCACAGCTATAATCAGTCAAGGCTTCGCTATCATCTTCCTGAAAATACATTACATTCACCGTATTGTCATGAAATTAGAAGACTTTCATGCACATATGTATACACATTACCATATTTTTACAAAATGTAAATTTTGTTTTGTCCCATCTCCAAATATGGATGTGTCCATGGTTGGTGGAGGAAAATGTCTTTTCATCTGTGAAGACAGCCCTCTCCCAGAACTGAATATCCTTCATCACATACTGCTTAGCAAAAGCTAATCTGGCAGCATGGTGGGCATTGATCAGACATTCCTTCTTCGCCAGGACTCGGTGGTGAATGCCTGCTACGTGGAGTCATCGCCGAACTGTTGTTGCTGACACTTCCAGTCCCAGAGCATCGAGTATTTCCTTTGCATTTGTGAACAGATTCGCTTCTGTTGCCTGCAGGATCCTTTCATCATCTTTTGGGGTTGTAACTCGTCCCCAGGGTCACCTGTCTTCTCACATCATACAATAAATATTTTATCACAAAGTCTTACATAATGCATTTATGAACACTGGTATACTCACTGAACAAATATACTCATAATTACCCAAGTCAGACAAATTCCTGCTTTCATCCCCAGTGGTGGATCTAATTGAACACATTGGGTTGCGAGATCCCTAGTCTCTAAAGAATAGCTCTAGTATTCAAACTCTCACTGTGAAGGGCAATGATGCTGGCATGTTGAGCAAGATAATTTTCCTGTCTGTTCATACTGGTAAGTCTGATGGAGTGAATCATATTATTTCCCAAGTCTTCTCGACACCTAGGTTTGCTATGATTGGCTGGTTCTCTTTCCTACAATTGGCTGATAAATTACAACGACGTCCGTTAACTTGCCATTAAGCACATTTTAGTGTATAATGGAATTATTAATTTGTTAAAAATCGTTCATGTTCCTCATGCCTGCTGCCTTATAAAATATAATTCACGTCTTACTAATGAAAGTAACAAACATAACAGACATTAGTTATGTAACCGTGCACAGTGAAGTGGCAGCATCATGATCTAAGTCAACTAATACCAAGTCGGATCACTTCCATCTAAAACGGGTCCAAGCTGGCGCAGGGGTCGGAGCATCCGAGTGACGTCAGCTGGCACGAAACCCAAGTTCAGTTGACACCTGACCTTGGTGGTGAGTGGATGTATGCTGTACTCTCCAGATCATGACACATTTTCAGTCCGAAGTGAGGGAAGGGACTGAAATGTGTGAGGGAAGGTATGGGAGTGTGAGGGAAGTTGTAGGGGTGAGGGAACCTACTGCTATGTTACACGGTTAAACAAATCCGCACTTCTTCCCCTTCTTCGTTTTCCCTTATTATAAATGTTTAATTTGAGTCTGCCCTTTTATACATTTTCTGTTACTTAAGCAAACTGACGTCACACACAAGCCACGCCTCCCTGCGCCCTGAGGGAAAGTGAACCGACTTGGTATTAGTAGACTTAGATCATGATGTCCAGCATGCTGGTGGAAGGTTTATGAGAAAGATATAATGTTGGGGGGGGGGGGATATCCAGGAGAGAGGAAGCGTGCATGATCACTTCCGTTCACGTCACATAAAAAAAAAAAAGCAATAAGAAATGAGTGGTGATTCTCATGTCAGGTATTATATGTAAGTTCCATATTAATGTATAATAGTGTATACTGCAAATTTCTGACTTAACCACATAACACGTACAGTAATTAATTTCTCTCTCCACCGATGGCTGCTGGAGTAGTCATCCACCAGCCACCAACTTTTTTCGGAGCAGCAGCGATCTGCCATAATGTAATTTGGCTACCCGCCACGCTGTATTACTAAATATAAAATTTTTAAATGTAGTTCTGGCGTAATGACTGATCTGATAGGTATATTGTAATATCCCATTTCACTGATCATTAACATAAATAATGCACTCCCTCAGTAAAGTGTAGAATAAAACTTCACCACTGCATTTAATAATAACACCATGTTGTAGAACAGCACCACTGATTAGATAGAAGCTAAGTTATAGCTTTGCGTCTCTAGTCACTCAGCATTTACTTAATATTTTGTTTGGTTGAGAGAGAGAGAGAGAGAGAGATTGTTGTGATAAGTCTCATGAATTCCTTCAATGCAGAGATCCTTACAAGGATTCAGGCAGAGTTCTAATAAAGGCACATCCAATTGGGTTAGCTAAGCTTGTTCTTTACTTTTCATTAAACGTTATAACCATGTTTCTATAGTCTCATCTCAGCCACTCCCACTCTTATTACCCCCCCTTTCCTCCCCTGTTAGTTATATTTCTCACTTTAAACCATACCCATCCCCTCCCTTCGCCACTGATATACCATCCCCCCTTCTTCCCCCTCCCTACTCCAGCGACTACTTGGTGGTGCCCAGGGGCGCAGCCAGAAATATAATTGGGGGGGGGGAGGGGCACAATGACTAACCATGAGAAATATAAAAACACAATGCACAGTAATATACTGCCGAAAATCATCATCAGTACACAGTATACCATCACAAATTGGCCAGCTGCATTTCACAGTTCCTCTCCTTCATAAAAATTTAATTGTACAACTGTTTTTCCCTACTTTTAACACTATACCAATATTTTTTTTTTTTTTTTTTTTTTGGCCAAAATCCACATCCCAGTATTTTCTCTTTAGGTCATTCATGCAACCTGAAAATGAGAAATATCTACTTGTTGACACCCCAAACCACCATAAATACAGCAAACTATAAAATATAGTAGTATATAATGCATGAAAAGTAGGTTTTCATTGCGAAAATCACAAATTAAATTTTCCCAATTCACCCTGGGTAAAAAAAAAAAAAAATGGTGGTTGAGTCGGGACAATTGTCTATTAATCCTTCAGCACTGCTCTGTTGTAAAAATGCATTTTCTGGATAAATCACAAAACCTGTAACAATTGAAGATTTCACCCACAAAAAAGTAGACCTTTAGCTCTAAAACTGACTGTGGGAGAGGAAGATTGGCAAAATATGTGTATTTTCAGAAGTGATATTCTACAAAGGTCAAAATGCTACCCTTTCATATTTGCATTTTTTTTCATGCATTATTCGTGGTTCTATAGAAAACTAGTAGTAACAACATTTGTAAAGTTGGGGCAGGGCTATTGAATAGGCACCATAAAATGGAAATGTCTTGGCATTTGGCATTGCAGTGCCCATTGTTCCAACACACCTCTTGTCCTGCACTGTCCCAACTCACCACACTCAACGCTAATGTCTATGAAAATCCATCGTCTGTTAAATACTTCACTTAGTTCAGTGACGATTACTTCAGTAATGGATGCCACACAAGGCACACATAGTTACAGCCTGAAATATATCACAAGGAAAATCATAAGCAATCATTGGCTTTCAGTTTGTGCATGCACGTACACTTATGTAGAGCTCATGGCATGACATCATTTGTTATTATTACTGGCAGTAATAACATCCTCTACAATGTAATCCGTTTGCTAAACATAAACTGACCTTTTAGAACTTGAAATGAAGTCCAATATACTTGATTGCTGTGGCTGCTTCCGATTCATAATAAAGTGATCCAGGGAAACCCACGGAATACGTCTTTTCACTTCTTGTCACAGTACAGCGTGCAAGTAGCGTAACTAGCAAGTTGTATGCACTCGTCACTGGTGCAACACGATCTGATGAGAGTTGACTGATGACTAATGGCGCAGGCGGGTGATGAGCGAATGGCAGCTGATGACCAGTAAACTTAGCCACGATAGTTTATTTTTCTTGCCAATTCTGCCACATGTAGGCCTACATGCCCACAGGTACTCCTAACTAGTTAATTACATTAACCCTTTAACCGCGGGTGTCATTCCAGAATGACTTTGCAAAAACTGGACCAAACCGCGGGTGTCATTCTCGAATGTTTGTGAATATTTTGAATACCCCGCGTTTTTTCCGTGCGCCAATTGTTTCAAGGGAGAGTAGCTATTAAGTTCTTTCACTCCAGCCAACCCCCACCTCCCTCTTCCCCCCCCTGGGGCCCCACCTCCCACCCCCTGGGCCCCCCACCCCACCCCTGACCAAGCGCGCAACAGTATCTGTCCAGCTGTGTGAGTGACAACACATGTTGATGTGGCAGTGAAGTGCAGGCAATTACAGTGCCTTTTACCTGTCTCAGTGAACACAGAGTGGGTGTTTATCGTATGTGCAGTGTTCATATATGTTTATAGTATTATTATCAGAATGTGATTGGCATTTGGTAATGGTGTGTGAGCGAAAAATAGTGATTACAACACCGCTGATGTGGCAGTGAAGTGTAGGCAATTACAGTGCCTTTTACCTGCCTCAGTGAACACAGAGTGGGTGTTTATCGTATGTGCAGTGTTCATATATGTTTATAGTATTATTATCAGAATGAGGTTGGCATTTGGTAATGGTGTGTGAGCGAAAAATAGTGATTACAACACCGCTGATGTGGCAGTGAAGTGCAGGTAATTACAGTGCCTTTTACCTGCCTCAGTGAACACAGAGTGGGTGTTTATCGTATGTGCAGTGTTCATATATGTTTATAGTATTATTATCAGAATGAGGTTGGCATTTGGTAATGGTGTATGAGCGAAGGTAATGATGTGTGAGCGAAAAATAGTGATTTTACACCCCTCACTTCTAACGGCACTGCCCGTCCTGTGAAAGTCAACGAAGTCATGAAACCTACATCAATGGAAAGCTGAAGGTTAGTACTTTCTAATGGTACCTTATTTTTTTCTCTAGCTTTATTCTGTGCGGAGTTATTAAGGTTAAAAGGTTTGTTTACATTTGGCTGAAACCCCCGCGGGAGAGGACAGTCAGACCAAAACAATACCCGCGGTTAAAGGGTTAAACCTATTAGTAGCGGAGTTTGCCGTTTTGGAGATAATATGTCATAAGGTAGGCTACATAAAAAATTGAAAATTTTGTAGAGCGACATGTTTCTTCCTTTCCTGCCTCCTCTCCTCACCCGTCCGGGAGCCAACGGCTCCCCGTGCATAAATTCGAATATCTGTCTCTCTCCTAAAGTAAGTCTTAAAAAGTATATGTGTACTGTATACAAGACTTTTTACTCAGAACTGCATATTTTTTCAGTTCTTCAAGTATGTGACATACCAAGTATTGGATTAAACAAGTATTCGACATCTAAGATTCACATTCTATTCTCGAACACAAACGTAGAAATTTCCGGGGGGGGGGGGGGCTCGTGGCCCCTACCCCGGCTGTGCCACTGGTGGTGCCTCGAAACCATGAGTTGGTGTTGCAGGGTTCACACCGACAGGTGGACAGAATTGGCAACGCAAAGTGATAATCTTGGGAGTGGAGCCAACTGTACCTGCACTTGAAGCTCAGATACTGTATTGGACCTACAATATTTTTGATACGTATAATGTGATCTCTACTATACAACACCAAATACGACGCTTGAAACCATCTGCGATAGATACTGCAATTGGGTTTTTAAAAAATTGTTAAATAAAACCTGCATACTGTAGTGGCAGTACAATGGTTTGGCCAGATCTTTTGTACTTTGATGAAATTACCTTACCTTTACCATACGTATTTAGCCAGTCCTCACGTTTGTAAATAACTGTGATGCTTTCATATTGTAGGTTAAGAAACATGCAAATACAATAACCGCTTTAGATCAATTATACTGCATAGGGTAGTAGGCTTACATAGGCTATACTGCGGTTGGGTTATATTTTTCCTATACAGTACTGTACAGTATAATATATATATATATATATATATATATATATATATATATATATATATATATATATATATATGGATACTCTGGTGGAAGATATCTATCTATCTATCTGTCTATTCTGGTGGAAGATATCATCCAGCATCCCATCCTTTTCCATCATCATTATATACATCAAGTATTTTATATAGACAGTGTGTATGCTTACCATTAGCCAGCGATATTGTATATTCAGAATTTTACTTTACGTCACTGAATATAATTTTGTGTGTGTGTGTGTGTGTGTGTGTGTGTGTGTGTGAAAGAGAGAGAGAGAGAGAGAGAGAGAGAATACTGCATAACCCAAGCCTTATTTTTGTGATACTGTAGCTAAATATTTAGTTGAATTAAGTACTGCAGTACTATTGTAATGAAATATGAGCCTAGTGTAATATGGTACAATATCACTGAACTGACATACTTTTCAAATTAATGTTCGTTTTTACACTGTGACCATTCAAGAGTATAACAATTCTCTTCTAAACTACATAGAAAAGTACGCTTAGATAATATCCTGATGGAAACCCCTTTACCACAATTATGGGTATCAAGAGGAACAATCTTTAATTCAATCGAAACTCCATCAAACTTAAATACCACGGGCAAAAGAAGTAAACACTGCCGATGTTAAACGATCTTGCGTCGTCTGGCAACATGTCTCTGATCTTTATATGCTTCGAAATTAACTTAACTGATATATGAGGAAAATCCCACTTCTGTACAGTTTACTTATGAAGAAAGCACCGTTTGTGCAAGGGTAGCGTAACAAATGTCCAAAAACGCGCCATATAATATGAAAAGCAATTAAGCTGCCTGGTGTTATCTAGCACTGACTACTGATCTTTAGGGTATACGAACTTCAGTGATGCCCAGCAAACATCCATTCGCTGCACCAACATAGCAGCTGTCCAGTCTCACTTTCTACAAGATCTCTCTAGGTCTAAGTAGAACAGAAAATTGTGAGAGTAGCAGGAAATGCATTTGGACGATTGTAGTTCTTTCACCTTAACTCGACCCAGATTTTCGTCTTTATGCAGATAATTTCACGTAGCTTAGTGGCAGAAAGACAATGTAACGGCCTTACATCTTCACCCTAGCACTTCGTGTTTAGCATCATATTTTCATGTCAATCAGTTGTTGCAGCTCAGCCTTCACTAAGGAGATATGACATATCAAGCCTAAGTTAGAGTTGTAAGAGTATATCCGTACTGTAGGTGGCATAAATAATCTGGTGTTATTGTTACTGCTAAGCATTCAGTACAGAGGGAGATGTCAGTTCTGGACCAGCTTAAATTTATTACCGCTAAGCATTCAGTTTAGAGTGATGTCAGTTCTGGACCAGCTTAAAAAAAAAAAAAAAGGAACAGCCATATATTTGGTGGTATTCAAGTATGAGGGTTTCCTAGCAACTCTTCCTTAACAGCTTATCCTGTTTATTATACTTTTATATTCTCTCATATTTTCCATGTCGCATCATTGTTGACGTACTTTTCATTAAGAATATAAAAGAAGATACTGAGGTTTAATATGCGGAATAAATTGTTAGGAAAGAGGTGATACGAAAATTTCAGTCTTAATGCAGAACCCTACATCCGAGGCAGGGGAATGCGTTTAAGAAGCTCGTCTGTGATGGAGATGTTGGGATGCTGGCATGGATTAAAGAAGGTGGAGAGGGGAATTTGATGGGCTGGGATCATGGGAGCGACCACCATCCACCAACTCAATGTAGTGCTGCTTTCAGGTGACCACTGACATGCCAAATGATTTACACAAAACCCGGTAAGCATTTATAACCATACAGTTAAAAGATGCCTGGTGGTCTATTGGGTTCTAACACTCCAACCGGATGGGACTAGTAGGGACTTACAACCAAGGGTATCTTGGGTTTATTACTGAGACAGTGCCACTCAGGGGAAAAGGAGGCTGTTAACATTGGCCTTAAATGCCAGGCGAGTAGCCAAGCCCCGGGTCCCTAAGCTAGTGCAGGGGCAGGAACGTATTACATGATACATGGATGGATGGACTGAAAGGGAAAGATTGGGAAAAAAAAAAAAAAAAAAAAAGGAACCAAAATGACCTCTTCAGTTGGATTACATTTTTTATTGTTTGTTAATTAATTTTTTCTAGTGACAGTTTTTTTTTTTTTTTTTTTTAATCTGGAGGTATCCTCTTGATAAAGGGATGACAACTTTCGTTAATCACTTCAGTTAACCTTTTAACCCGCGCCGTCCCGAGGACGTACTTCCACGTCCTCACGTTTTGTCACAGCTAATCCCGAGGACGTACTTCAACGTCCTGCAATTGCAAGGTTCATAATTTCCACAATTTTCAATTTTCGCAAGTCATTTTTGGTACGTATACACGGGACACCTTCCTCAACAAGATGCCAGGCAGAGACAATGCCTTACCCAGCATGACCTCCTCCCCCCCCCTGCATGCCCTTTTCTCAGCAATTCACCTGTTATCAGTGACCTGGCCAGTATAGCCATGTCATGCCACGGTACGAAATTCAGGGCCAGAGTGATTCCCCAATCAATGACAATGTGGAGGACAAACTTTACATAGCATTAGAGGAAGAAACAGTTAGAAATGATGATCAGGTAATGTGGCAAAAAAAGGTCAGGTATTAGTGAGTGAAACAATGCTTATAATGCCTATATTACTGCTTGAAAACCAATATACTCTTGTACTACATATAAATTCGTAACAGTAAATAAATAAATACTGTTTATGAGTGGTGTGAAATAGTTATCCTCCCATAGAACTCGTTTTCTTTGGTGCCAGCCTGATAGAAAACCCAGTAAGGTAAGGAGGCTCTCCTACCTGTAATGAGTATTTTAAACCTCAGGTGAGCGATTTCTCTGTGAATTTTCAATGTTTCTCTCCAAAAGCGAAAGTTTTAGCAAAAAAAAAAAGGGTCGAAAAATGGTCGGGATTGGGGGGTACCAGTGGTCAAAAAGTGGTCAGGACGGGGCGGGTTAAGCGCCAACGTTCCCATTTTGAGACCATTAAAATAAGTGTTAACGGAAAATCAGATTATTGATGATTTTTTACCCTGAATGCAAAAACAACTTCATTGGTGTTTAGTTAAATATATATTTTAAAAGAAATATATATATTAATATGCCTGCCCCCACCGCCGGACCCCCCACACTGCTACAGAGCCGCAGCCCTACCCCCACCCCAGGAGGACACCACGGCGGGCCAGGTGAGTGCAGGACCAGCCCAGAACAAGACGGGTGCCGGGGCGCCCCAATCTTGTGTTCCTCTTCCCCTCAACCTACCCAACCATGACATCGGAGGAATGCGGCACTACTTCTCAACCAGACCAGCCCTTGGCAGGATTGGGATGGGACTGCACCAGATACAGTCCCAGGCAGCGCCATGGTAATGGCCATCGTCCATACCAGGGAGGGAACGACCACCATACGTCCTTCTGCTGCTACCCCAGAGGGCAGTGGAGCCGTGGCGATGGTCATCGTCAGCGTCGGGGAAGGGACGGCCATCGTACGCTCTTTGTCCACAGCTCTCGAGGTTTCCCCGCAGGGAAAGATACCTTGTGCGGACCACCCTCCACCTCTGGGCTGCGTGGGATGCCCGTCTCTCTCTTCCTCTAGGTGTGGTTCCCCAGATGAGCTGCCATTCCAGGAGTGGTGGCCAGGTCCTGTCACTGAAGGCGATGTCTGTGCCCTGCACCCGGCCCCTGGACGATGCTGGTTTCTAGCGGACGCCCCGCAGGTGAGTTTTTTTTTTTTTTTTATGCGAGGAGGAAGGAACCAAAGGCCATGAGCCCGAAATAAGAGTTCCCTTCAAGAGAAAAACAAAATACAAGAGAGAGCCAAATTCAAGATCTGTTCATTTCGAGATGCCTAGACACACTGCGTTTGAAAGACTGGAGATCATAGGCAGCAGGAAATACAAACAGAGGGAGACAGTTCCAGAGTTGACCTGTTGCATAAACGAAGGACTGGGAGTAACGGTTAACTCTTGCATTAGAGAGCTGGACAGAAAAGGGATGAGAGTTTGCTGCTAGATGGGTGCTACATGACCGTCGTAGAGGTGGGGGAATGCATGCAGACAGTTCAGAGGAGCAATGACCATTAAAGTAGCGATAGAAAAGAGATAAAGATGCAACAATGCAGCAAAGAGACAGAGGTTGAAGGAAGTCAGTAAGAGGAGGAGAGTTAATGAGATGATAAGCCTTTGACTCCACCCTATTGAGAAGAGCTGTATGTGGGGAGCCTCCCCACACATGAGAGTTGTACTCCACACAGGGGCAGATAAAACCCCTGTATAGAGTCAACAATTGTGCAAGGGTAAAAAAAGAACGGAGTCGGCTTAGGACACCCAGTCTCTTCGAAGCAGATTTTACAAGAGATGTAATATGATCTTTCCAAGATAAGTCCCGAGTAAATGAAACCCCAAGCATGTTCAATGATGATGCAGGATTAAGCTGAATATTATTAAACATTAGTGGGTATACCTGTGGATGATTTTGACAGGATGATAGGTGTAAGAACTGAGTCTCAGATGCATAAAAGACAACAAGATTATTTTTACCCCAGTCAGAGTTACGAGCCAAGTCAGACATTAGGTGTGCCATAGCCTCATCCTTTGTTTGTTGAAGTAACTGCTGAGATGGGCGTTGCGGGAACCGAATGGAAAGGTGAAGGGTGGAGTCATGAGCAAATGAGTGGATAGGGTTAGATGTACAGCTTAGTTCAATGATGAATAAAAGGAAGAGAGTAGGTGATAGGACAGAGCCCTTAGGAACACCACTGTTGATAGATCTAGGAGAAGAACGATGGCCGTCTACAACAGCAGCTATAGAACGACCAGAAAGGAAGCTAGCGATGAAGGCATAGATAGAAGGATAGAAACTGTAAGAGGGCAGTTTGGAAATTTAAGATTTATGCCAGACTCGATCGATTTCCTTTGAGATGTCAAGTGCATTGGCAAAGCTTTTGCCAAAGTCCCGAAAGGAGGATGACAAGGAGTCTGAAAAGTAGGTGAGAAGATTGCCAGTGGAGCGTCCCTGACGGAACCCGTATTGACGATCAGAAAGAAGGTTGTGATGGGAAAGGTGCCTTAAAATTTTTCTATTGAGAATTGACTCAAAAACTTTTGAAATACAGGATGTTAAAGCAACTGGACAATAGTTGGAGGGTTGGGAGTGGTCACCCTTCTTTGGGACTGGCTGAATGAGAGCAAACTTCCAGCAAGAAGGAAAGGTACAAGTTGACAGACAAAGGTGAAAGAGTTTGCCTAGGCAGGGTGTAAGCACAGAAGCACAGGGCTTGAGAACAACAGGAGGGACTCCATCAGACCCATATGCGTTGTTAGTATTGAGGCCAGTGATGGCAGAAAATACATCAGCTGAAGAAATTTTAACCCGCCCCGTCCCGTTGACGTATGGGTATGTTGCAACGATTTGCATTTGCCAGTCCCGGCGACGTACCAGTACGTCGTGCAATTGCAAGGTCCCTAATTTACACAATTTTCAATTTTTGCGCGTGATTTTTCGTATGTATACACGAGACACCTTCCTCTATTCCTCTACAAGATGCCAAGCAGGGACAATGCCTTTCACCGCATAACCTCCCCCCTCCCCCCCTCACGCCATTGTCTTGGCAAAGGACCTGTTACCAGTGACCTGGCTGGTAAAGATATTCAGGGCCAGAGTGATTCCCCAATCGATGACAATGTGGAGGACAATGTTTACATAGCATTAGAAGAAGAAACAGCCAGAAATAATTATCAGGTAATGTGGCAAAAAAAGGTCAGGTATGGTGACTTAGTTAGTGAGTGAAATAATGCTTATAATGCCTTTATTACTGCTTGAAAACCAATATACTCTCATACTACATATACATTCATACCAAGTAAATAAATAAATACCGTTTATGATGGATAAAATAGTTACCTTCCCATAGAACTCGTTTTCTTTGGTGCCAGCATGTTAGAAAACCCAGTCAGGTAAGGAGGAACTCCTACCTGGATTGGGTATTTTAAACCTCAGGTGAGCGATTTCTCTATAAATTTTCGATGTTTCTCACCAAAAGCGGGGGTTTTAGCCAAAAGAAAATTTTTTGAAAATACCTCGGGACTGGGAGATGTCGGAGGTGCGGAAAACCTCGGGACGTGACGGGTTAATGTCAGCCATGAGGAAGTTTTCAGAGGCGGGAAGTGATAGAGGAACAGCACCGGAATCGTCTAAGGTGGAATTGGAGGAGAAAGTCTGTGTGAAGAGATCTGCTTTATCAGTAGAATAAATAACTACAGAACCATCAGAGTAGAAAAGAGGAGGGAAGGATGATGAGGTAAAGTTGTTAGAAAAGTTTTTGGCAAGGTGCAAGAAGGAGTGGGAATACTTCGAGTTGGAGAGTTGAGAGCATTTCGCACAGATGAAATTATTTTTAGCAGAGCGAAGAACAGACTGAGCACGATTCCGGGCAGAAACGTAAAGATGATGTGATTCAGGGGTGGGTTGGCTCCGGTACCTTTTGTAGGCCCTCTCCTTGTTGCGGACAGCATTAGAACAAGCATCATTAAACCAAGTCTTTCTTGCGTTAGTCAAAGGATATGAGAAAGGAATGTATGCTTCCATGCCAGAGACAATAACCTCCGTAATGTGCAAGGCACACTCAGATGGATCCTGGCCATGGAAGCAATAATCATTCCAGGGAAAATCAAAGAAGTACTGCCTGAAGGCCTCCCAATCCGCAGCTCCAAAATGCCACAGATGATGTTTCCCTGAAGGGTCCACAGGCCGTACCGGAGTGATAGGACAGGTTAAGGTGATAAGGTTGTGATCAGAGGAGCCCAACGGAGAGAAAAGATTATCAGTGTAAGCAGAAGGATTAGTTGTAAGGAAGAGGTCAAATATGTTGGAGCTCTCTCCAAGGCGGTCAGGGATACGGGTAGGGTGCTGTACAAGCTGCTCTAGGTCATTAACTCGTCACGTCCCGAGGTTTTCCGCACTTCCGACATCCCCCAGTCCCGAGGTATCTTCAAAAAATTTTTTTTTGGCTAAAACCCCCGCTTTTGGTGAGAAACATCGAAAATTCATAGAGAAATCGCTCACCTGAGGTTTAAAAAACTCAGTCCAGGTAGGAGTTCCTCCTTACCTGACTGGGTTTTCTAACATGCTGGCACCAAAGAAAACGAGTTCTATGGGAGGGTAACTATTTTATCCACTCATAAACGGTATTTATTTATTTACTTGGTACGAATTTATATGTAGTATGAGAGTATATTGGTTTTCAAGCAGTAATATAGGCATTATAAGCATTGCTTCACTCACTAACTAATCACCATTCATGACCTTTTATTCCCACATTACCTGATCATCATTTCTGACTGTTTCTTCCTGTAATGCTATGTACACCTTGTCCTCCACATTGTCATCGACTGGGGAATCACTCTGGCCCTGAATGTCTTTATTGGCCAGGTCACTGGTAACAGGTGAATTGCCGAGACAATGGTGTGAGGGGGGGAGCGGGGAGGTTATGCGGTGTAAGGCATTGTCCCTGCTTGCCATCTTGTAGAGGAATAGAGGAAGGTGTCCCGTGTATAAATACGAAAAATCACATGCGAAAATTGAAAATTGTTCAAATTAGGGACCTTGCAATTGCACGACGTACCGGTACGTCGCCGGGACTGGCAAATGCAAATCATTGCAATGTACCCATACGTCGACGGGACAGGGTGGGTTAAGGATAGAAAAGATGTAGGCTTGTTCACCAGGTGGATCAGTGAAAGGAAAGAAGAGCCAAAGGTGGTGGTGAACATTGAAATCTCCTAGAATGGAGATTTCAGAGAAATTAGAAATGGATAGAATGTGTTCCATCATACAAGTAAGATAGTCAAAGAATTTTTGATAGTCAGTAGAATTAGGGGATAAGTAAACAGCACAGATATATGTAGTCAGAGAATGACAGGAAAGCCAAACCCAGAATGTAGAGAATTCAGAAGAATCGAGTTCAGGAACACGAGAGGAAGATAAGTCATTGCGTATATATATACAACACCCACCTTTGGCTTTGAAATGAGTATAGAGAAAGTAGGAGGATACAGAAAAGGATTTGCTGTCAGTTGCCTCAGACAGCTGAGTCTCAGTTAGAAAAAGAAGGTGAGGTTTAGAGGAGGAGAGGTGGTGCTCAACAGAGCGAAACTTAGAGGAAAGGCCACAAATGTTGCAGAAATGAAGAAGGAGAAAGTCAGACAGTGGTTCCAGGCAGCTCAAGTTGTCACCGGGAGAGGGGCGGAAGGATGCCCGTATCTCTCTCCCTCTAGGTGTGGTTCCTCAGAGGCGCTGCCATTCCAGGAGTGGTGGCCAGGTCCTATCGCTGAAGGCGAGGTCCGCACCCTGCACCCGGCCCCTGGATGATGCTGGTTCCTGACGGACGCCCCGCAGACGAGGTGCTGCAGCTAACCCCTGACGGTGCCCCAACCTAAGGGCGGCCACAGTTCCAAGTCTCCCAGGGCCAGCCCGCTGACCCCAAGGCGGGACTGCTCCGGCCCCACTCGCCGTCAGCCCTCCGACTGGAGTGAGAGGCGGCAGGCCCGATTCCTGGCCCTGTTCGGCCCTAGTCCCGAGGGCCACTTACCAGGTCGAGGCCCTAACAAGGATGGGCCTCCCTGCACCCCAGATCAGACACGCGCCCCGGTCACGACCCCCCCCCCGAGAGTGATCCAGTGCCTCCTGCAGGAGGACTCTCAGGAAGGCCTCCTTCCTACTTCCGGGCGCCACCTCAGGTAAACCCAGGCCAAATGATGCAGTGATGACGCCCTAACTCCCAGTGTCATGTGAAAAGACTTAGTAGTGACAGTGACCTCCAGTGACACAGGGCAGTGGGACAGAAATTAAACCCACAAGGGTCACTACTCCAGTCAACCCTGAGTATTGTGCCTATAACTAAGTTCCCTAGAAAGAGAGTGATACCTAGAGTGTGTGACTCCGAGACTAACTCACTACCAACAGTCCAGTGATATAAAGTATGTAAACCAGTGTCGCCATAGCTCTGTGGTATTCGCCCTATATTGACTCAGATGTAAAGATCATGCTATGTACTGTGTTATTAGAGTACTAAGTTCCCTAGAAACAGAGCGGTATCTTAAGTGTACAACTCGGGGACTAATTTACTAACAATAGTCCAGTGAAGTAAATTGTATAAGTGAACATCACCACAACTCTGTGCTATTCACCCCCATGCTAACTCAGGTGTAAAGACTATGCCCATGATATGTTATAGTAATATTAAGTCCCTTGTCATTTTATCCCAATCATATCCATTGTACCTCTGTATGTATATTGAAAGGAAATTGATCCAAGGCAATAGATGTGTTATAGTGTCCTGCCGAGTTTGCGTGCCCTGTTCCTTTGTAAGTGTTCTACTTCTGGTCTAGAAAGAGGACCCCGCTCAGTCGCTGGTGTCTTTGATGCGAGAAGTCAATCCAAAGACCACCAGCATAACACTGGTGGCAAGCAGTGGTTCTGGATCCGATTAGAACACGGAGGAACAAATAAGGGAATCTTGCACAATGGCGGCCAAACCTCACGTTCAATTGCCAGTGTTCAATCCCGAACAATACGACATTGATGAGTACTTGGATATGGTTAAACCCTTACTGGACATAGGGTTTGATACCGACAGGGAGAAAATTGCAGTCACACTACCTCATCTTGGCAAAATTGTGGCAACCATAGCCGCCAAAATCGTCCCTGCCTTACAGTGGGACCAATTCACGCATATTGTGAAGCAGGCTGTCATGCCTTCTTTGGGCAGAGTTGTTGCTCTCTCACAACTGGATGCCCTCGCTTACGATGGTAGCCTCAGTGACACTTTCATCCAGGCATGGCGACTCGTCACTGCTGCCTATCCTGAAGCCAGCACTGCCACTTGGGACCTACATACATTCAATATCCTGCTGAGAATCCTCCCAAGCACAGTCAGGGAACACTTCACAATATACGATCCTTCAGGAGACATGGACGAAGACCTACAGCTTGTATGCCGCCTCCTTGCTGCCCACCCCACACCTCAACCTATACATGCCGTCAGTAAATTCCCCACAACCAAGGCGCTGACACAAAAGCAACGGACGCCCCCAACACCACCCACTCCGGAGCCATCACCTGCCATACCCAGAGCTCACTCTCCGAAAAAACGCCCTAACCCCAGAGAAAACCCCAACCTGATCTCCATAAACCCCATGGGAATTTACTGTCTGCAGTCGCAGCTGCCATCTGCATGATATACACGAACAACTGAAGCCCACACTACGCAGGGTGGCCTCACAAGGGCTCCAGAAGGTGTCATCTTTGGACGTCGATGCTCCGGACGAAGATGCTCCACCCCTCCCTTATACAGACCCAGGGGAAGTGGAGCCCGACGAGGAGAGCAACATACGACAGATGGATTTTTAGATCCACCCCCACACCTTCCCACGGTGGCAGGGACCACTTCACACAAATACAGACCCCCAGTCTATGACATAATGAGGGTGAATGGGGTCAAGGCAAGACTATTGGTTGACACGGGAGCAGCCAGATCCTGCCTCTACTCACATTTCTACTCCCGCCACAGCTCCACCTTCGGCCCCCTTCTCCCCACCTCAGCCAACCTCGTAGATGCGGGGGATGGCCCCCTGCCCATCCGTGGGGAAACCCGGGACCTGCGGACTGACACCCACCAACAAACCACTGCAAGACACCCCTTCATCGTCTTTGACTCCATCTGCTGTGCATACGTGAATACGATGGCTACCTGGGCCTGGATCTCCTACGGAAGCTCCATGCCAACATCGACTGCTGCAAGCACTGCCTCCACTTCTGCCCAGCCCCCCCCTTCCCACCCTAACCCCCCACACAGCAGGCACACACCTCCACCCAACACATCCCCACTCCTGCCATCCCCTCAACCACTCTGCACATGTATCTCAACTTCACCCTCACCCCTCCCATCCCCCACCATCATGCCTTCTCACCCCACTCCTCTTCTCTTTCCTCTCCTACACCGCCTCCTCCACCTCCAACTTTCCCTGTGACCATTGCTTCCTCCCTCACCATTCCCCCACATCACGAGGCTTGGTTACCATTAAACCGGCCCAGAGGTACATCCGTACTATTTTCACCCAACTTACCATCTGGGCCTTTCTCATCATGTTTACTCTTTCCCACATTTCTTCCCCCCCATGTCCAAGCCGTGCGAATCGCCAGCCTCTCTGCCATGCCACTGACCCTCCCTCGAGGTTTAATAGTAGGTGACATGGAGGAAGCCAAGCCTTGTGAGACACCTTCCCCCACTCCCGCCATGTTACCTACCCTACCTGACCACCTCTCCACCCATCAGGCAAACAGCCTCCAACAACTCTTCCTGGACTTCCAAGACCTTTTTTCATCTGGCCCGGCAGACATCAGGCACACCACTTACCTGAGCCACGAAATTCACACCACGAGACCACCCATCCGCCAACCCTCACAACAGAAAAACCCCAAGCAACGGGTACAGGCAGACTGGCAGGTCCAGGACATGCTCGATGCCAGCGTTATATCACACTCTACTAACCCCTCGTCCTCCCCCGTCGTGCTCGTTAGAAAGAAGGATGGCACCATGCAGTTCTGTGTTGACTACCATAAACTCAATGATGTCACCACCAAGGACGCCACTTCCCTACCCAGAATAGATGATTCCCTCAACTCACTGCACGGCTCTTCCTGGTTTTCCACCCTCGACTTGCAGTTGGGTTACTGGCAAGTCCCTGTCCACCCAAAAGACAAACAAAAAACAGCCTTCTCCACCTGTAATGGCAAACATTACGAATTTAACGTCCTCCCTTTCGGCCTCTGCAATGCACCAGCCACATTCTCCCGTCTCATGGAGTCAGCCCTAAGCGGTCTGGCCTGGGAGATCTGCCTAGCATATCTAGACGATGTCAGTGTGTTCAGCCGAACCTGGGCCGACCATCTCCATCCCCTCAAACAAATACTTACCAGAATATGCCAGGCCGGACTCAAACTCAAACCTCCAAGTGCGTCCTAGCCGAGAGATCCGTCTCGTTCCTGGGACACATGATCGGAGCTGAGGGCATCTCTCCTGCCCCCGACAAATTGCACGCCATCGCTAACCTCCCCCTACCTAAGGACATCCATGAAACATGCGCCTTCCTTGGACTTACCTCATACTACAGACGTTTCGTCAAAGGCTTCGCCAACATTGCCAAGCCCTTACACGATCTCACCAAGAAAGGCGAACCCTTTGTCTGGGCAGATACCCAGGTTGCAGCTTTTAACACCCTCAAAACCAAACTCATCTCAGCCCCAATTGTCACTTTTCCTGACTATAACCTACCCTTCCACCTATACACCGACGTTTCCTTGATCAAGCCCCAATTGTCACTTTTCCTGACTATAACCTACCCTTCCACCTATACACCGACGTTTCCTTGATCAAGCCCCAATTGTCACTTTTCCTGACTATAACCTACCCTTCCACCTATACACCGACGTTTCCTTGATCACCATTGGTGCAGTCCTTGCACAGGTGCAGGACGTACAGGAACACATCATCGCCTGTGCCAGCTGCACCCTCAACCAGGCAGAGAAAAATTACGCTGTAACTAAACGTGAGTGCCTGGGCATCATTTGGGCTTTAGATTATTTCCGATCCTACATGTCGGGCACCCATGTAGTCATCATCACTGACCATCAATCTCTCCAATGGCTGTGACAATCCTCCACCACCAGCGCTCAACTGATTCGATGGAGAGAAGCGCTTGAAGAATTCGACTTTGAAATATCATACTGACCCAGGAAACTACACACAAACGCCGACGCCCTCTCCCGCCTACCCATCAACATCATCCCCACCAACACAGACCTCATCCAAATATGGCTGGCCAAGCAACGTCCCCCATTGATACCGCCGCACACCTTCGCCAAACTACACCAACACGGCGAACACCTGTCCATCCAGGACGGTCACATTGTCTTGGACCCCGATGCCATGTGCGACACCATGCCTCACCTCCATGCAGACAACGGTATCTACCTTGGCACAGAAAAACTACTGCCAATTTTTCAATGACATTTATTGGACATCCAACCCCTCGTCCATTGCCAAAGACATCATCCAATCATGCCGAGCCTGCTCCTTGGATAAAGATATCATGTGCACAGCTGGACCTATGGGAAAAATCATGGCAAGCAAGCCATGGCAATTGCTATCGGTTGAAATAGTCGGGCCCCTAACACCCAAAGTAGGCTACAAATACATCATTACCTTCGCTGATGTATATTCCAAATTTCTCATCGCCTGCCCCGCAAAAGAACATAATGCAGTGACAGTAGCGGATGCATTAGTCCGCCATGCTTTCCCCTATTTCTGGATTCCCCAGGCCCTACACTTGATAACGCCCCCGAGTGTACCGGCAAAGTCTGGGACGAATTAGCCAACCTGTCCGGATATCAAATCTCACACTCCTCCCCATACTGGCCCCAAGGAAATAGTATCTGTGAGAGAAGTCACCATTCTCTCCTTAATCAGGTGAGGAAAAGAATTTTACAAACAGGCAATGACGACTGGCCAGCTCATGTGAAAATTGTTCAGTGGGGTTTGAACACATGCTCTAGGGATGATGGAACCACCCCCCACGAGCGAGTTTTTTGGGAAACCCTGCTCCTGCTGCCCTTCCGCCACCACCTCCAACCACCGCCCCACACCCACCATCACCGACCCCCTACACCTCAAGCGACACCTCCACCACCTTCAACAACAACAAGATCTGCAACCGGACACACTCACCTCCAACCCCTACAAACCAGGAGACTCTGTCGTTGTGGCACGCTTACCCACCCCAATTCGACAGCCCCTTCACCATCATAAATGTCCCTAACCCCCACCAAGTCACCATCCGACAGCACAGGCGCTCACGCACGTACCGCAACCGCCACGTGCGCCCCTTCCAACCCACCAACAATGACATTCCCCCAGCCCACGTGCCACACACCTCCCGCCGTGCAGCAACCACCTTCACTCCTTTCGAGAATCAACCCCCTGATTCATACTCCTGCTCCTTCTCACCCTCCCTCGCCACTACCCCTCTACATGACCTATCCTCTGATTCCACAACATCACCAACTCCCCCCTCCTCCACACCCACTCAGACACCTCGCCATCACCTCCTCCATCTTGCCTATCACCAACCTCTACCCCCCACCACGCTACAACCACACACCACTCCATGACAACTCCCGCCACGACCCCGGCAGAAACAACCACCTGCACCTTGCCACCACGACGCTTACCCCTACCCACCCACACTCCCCCTGCCACCATCACCCGCATCACCGCACCAGCAAATCTCCCACGTCCACCACCCACCACTCATATCACCCAAGCAGCCACTCCTGCCCACCTGTTACCCACTGATCACGCCCACTACACTCGCCACCCCTCACTACCACCCGCAACCACTCACGCCCAAACCACGATGCCCACACCACCACGTGCCTCCACAGCTTCACCCCCCATGCCCGTCACCACTACCACGACCACCAGATCTGGACGCCTCTCATGCCTACCAGCCAGATACACCCCAATGCCCACTCCTACATCACCGATACCACCACACTCACCTCCACACACAACACACACACCCAATACTAGGCCAATCACCCTCAGACTCCATCAAGCTAGGTGGAAACTTCCACCAGCCCAATTCCCCAGGGGGAGCTGTCGCTCTGCCCCCCACCTCCCCCATAAAAGCCAGCGGACTTCACCCCTAACCAGCATACAGCCACCAACCCTGCACCAAGCACCACCACCAAAGATAAGGATCCACAGAATTGTTTGGCATCCCCCCCACGGACCGGGACAGAGAATACAAGGGACGCAACACCTCCACAGCCTTTGTCACACCCAGCACACTTCCACGCTGCACATCACATTTAATCACCACCAAGAACTTAACCATATAACACACTTCTGGACCGCCTTCCTCCAACACATCACACCCGCACATCAGACCTCCACTACAACTACATACCACCTCCAGTCACAGGGCCATGACTTTCATACCACAAATGGTGGTAATATGCCCGCCCCCGCCACCGGACTCCTCACACCGCTAAGGAGCTGCAGCCCTACCCCCACCCCAGGAGGACACCATGGCGGGCCAGGTGAGTGCTGGACCAGCCCAGAACAAGACGGGCTCCAGGGCACCCCAACCTTGTGTCCCTCTTCCCCTCAACCTACCCAACCACAACGTCGCAGGAATGCGGCACTACTCCTCAACCAGACCAGCCTTTGGCAGGATTGGGATGGGACTGCACCAGATACAGTCCCAGGCAGCGCCGCGGTAACGGCCATTGTCCGCACTGGGGAGGGAATGGCCATCGTACGTCCTCCTGCTGTTGCCACATCTGGTGACCGCCTCGGCGAGTTAGCTATTGAGCGCTTGCCAACTGGTGCAGGAAGGAAGAGTGGGACCACGACGACGGCCATCGTCCGCTTCGGGGAGGGAATGGCCATCGTACGTCCCTCATCCACTTCCTCCTCCTACAGGAGTAGCCATGGAGTCGGTGAGTTAGCTATTGAGCACTTACCGGCAGAAGAAGGCAGGAGAGGTGGAGCCTCAGTAACGGCCATCGTCTGTACTGGGGAGGGAACTGCCATTGTACATCCCTCATCCACGTCCTCCTCCTCCTTCGGGAGTAGCATCGCGATAACGGCCATCGTCTGTACCGGGGAGGGAACGGCCACCGTACGTCCCTCAGCTACTTCCTGTAGGGCAGGCAGAGCCATGATAATGGCCATCGTCCATACTGGGGAGGGAATGACCATCGTAGTCCCTCAGCTGTTTCCCCCTGCAGCACTGCAGTAAAGGCCATCGTCCGTACCAGGGAAGGAACGGCCACCGTACGTCCCTATGCTGCTACCCCAGAGGGCTGTGGAGCTGCGACGATGGCCATCGTCTCCATCAGGGAAGGGACGGCCATCGTACACCCTTCGTCCACAGCTCTCAGGGTTTCCCCGGAGGGGAAGGTCCCTTGCGCGGCCTGCCCTCCACCTCTGGGCTGCATTGGACATCTGTCTCTCTCTCCCTCTAGGTGTGGTTCCCCAGTGGTGTTGTCATTCCAGGAGTGGTGGCAAGGTCCTGTCGCTGAAGGCGAGGTCTGCATCCTGCACCCGGCCCCTGGACGACTGACGGACGCCCCGCAGGCGAGGTGCTCCAGCTAACCCCTGACGGTGCCCCAACCTAAGGGCAGCCGCAGTTCCAAGTCTCCCAGGGCCAGCCCGCGGACCCCAAGGCGGGACTGTTCCGTCCCCACTCGCCATTGGCCCTCCACCCAGAATGAGAGGTGGCAGGCCCGACTCCTAGCCCTGTTCGGCCCTAGTCCCGAGGGCCACCTACCAGGTCGAGGCCCTAACAAGGAAGGGCCTCCCTGCACCCCAGACCAGTCACGCGCCCAGGTCATGACGCCCCCGAGAGTGATCCAGTGCCTCCTGCAGGAGGACTCTCAGGAAGGCCTCCCTCCTACTTCCGGGCGCCACCTCAGGTAAACCCAGGCCAGATGATGCAGTGATGACGCCCTAACTCCCAGTGTCGTGTGAAAAGACTTAGTAGTGACAGTGACCTCCAGTGATACAGGGCAATGGGACAGAAATTAAACCCACAAGGGTCACTACTCCAGTCAACCCTGAGTATTGTGCCTATAACTAAGTTCCCTAGAAAGAGAGTGATACCTAGAGTGTGTGACTCCGAGACTAACTAACTACCAACAGTCCAGTGATATAAAGTATGTAAACCAGTGTCGTCATAACTCTGTGTTATTCGCCCTATATTGACTCAGATGTAAAGATCATGCTATGTACTGTGTTATTAGAGTACTAAGTTCCCTAGAAACAGAGCAATATTTTAAGTGCACGACTCGGGGACTAACTTACTAACAATAGTCCAGCGAAGTAAGTTGTATAAGTGAACGTCACCACAACTCTGTACTGTTCACCCCCATGCTAACTCAGGTGAATAGACTGTGCCCATGATATGTTATAGTAATATTAAGTCCCTTGTCATTTTATCCCAATCATATCCAGTGTACCTCTGAATGTATATTGAAAGAAATTGACCAAAGGCAATAGATGTGTTAAAGTGTCCTGCCGAGTTTTTATGCCCTGCTCCTTTGTAAGTGTTCTACTTCTGGTCTAGAAAGAGGACTCCGCTCAGTCGCTGGTGTCTTTGGTGCGAGAAGTCGATCCAATGACCACCAACATAACATATATACTGTATATACATACATACATATATATATATATATATATATATATATATATATATATATATATATATATATATATTGTGACGTGTGCCTGATTTTATGTATTAATCTTTAGTATACTTTAATTGTTCTCATGTATAAGAATAATCGTTTAGTTGCCTTTTTAATCACAAGTGATTGTTTAGTTACCATCATGTATATATGTAAGTTGTATGTATATGTGTACGTGTGAGAGACCCATGAAAACCTGTTGTCCTTTCCCACATACCCCTTATTTATAAAGACTTACATTTTTCTATAATGTTGGGGGTGTGAACGCGTGTTTTCAAGTGTCGTTGTTGTGGAGACATTATGAGTCCTGCTCAGACCGCTTTTGGTGCCCCAGTGTTTCCATATTCATGATCATTGTGTTATAATTATTTGTGTACTTAAGTTAAATCGTGAAAGGACGTCTTCCATCGCTACTTTTGCGTCCGCCCTGTTGTCATATAAACGCTGCTGTTACAAGGCATAAATTACCCGTGTAGCTCATATGGAAGTGGAGGCGAATGTGCCTCCCGTCTGTATTCACCGTGACCACCTGGGTTGGTCCTATGGACTCAGAACATCGAGGAAAAGTAATATCGGCAATGTGGCCTGTGCTCCCCTGCGTCAATACCACCACCTTATGCAGGGGGGTGCGTCGGCCACGTGCCGTTTGCCTCCACTTACTGACTCAGGAACTTGGTGTGGACCTCAGTGACTGTGACAAGTTGATGTAAAAAAAATATAGCTCCTTGGGAGCCACCTGGCTTTACCGTTGACGTATCATGGCTTCCAGCACCAAAGGCCAAGGCGCCGGAGGTGGAGGTCCAACACTTGTTTCGTAATATCATCGTGCGTCACTTGGGGTCCCACCAATTGTACACCGATGCTTCCAAGTCGAGTGACTGTGTGGGTGCAAGTGTATGGTCAATTAAATGTGCCCTCAGGTATCGCTTGCCGACTCATACATCTGTGTTTACCTCTGAACTTTTTGCTATTGACAAAGCCATAGACTATGCTCTCAATTCTAGGCATGACTCATTTGTCATATTTTCGGATTCAAAATCAGCCCTTCAGGCAATTGCATCTTGTACTACGGACTCTCACGAGATCCAGGGCCGCATCGTTAATAAGTTGCATTCATGCAACAAGTCATTCACGCTGATCTGGGTGCCTGGTCATAATCGCATCTACGGCAATGAGCAGGCTGACTTACTTGCAAAGTCGGCTGTAGAGCTCGAGGAGACTTGGGACGTTCCTCGTGATCTACGGTCGAGTCTCTCTCTCGGAAAGAAATCATTAAATCTTCTGTGGCAAGGTCAGTGGACCAGACTAAATATTCGAATGTGTAAGCCATACCTTGGCGACTGGGCCACTGCCAACTGTCCCAGTCGCCTGGAAGAAAAAGTGTTGGGTCAATTACGGCTTAATGCCACCATGATAACACACATGAAACCTTATATGGAAAAATGATTCCCACCGCACTGTGACTTCTGTGATGAGGTGTTGTCTATCAGTCATATCATCCTACGCTGTCGGTGATTTATTCGTGAACGCCGTTCACTTATAAATTACTGCAGTACAGCAGACGTCCCCTTCATCCTTTCCACCATCCAGGGTGATGGGGACATTGTTATGACTGATAAATTGATGGCTTTCCTGAGAGAGACCGGACTGATCAGAGTGATGTGACTTTCTTACTATATGGTTTTGGTTTTTATCGACTGTAATTATGTATATATTATACTATTAATTAGGGTTGACAGTTGACATATTTGAAATAGTTCCTCCCTCCCACTGATCTGTTTCTAATATTGATGTCCCCTACATTAAACCCCGTTCCTCGCCTGACAGTCACCAGCTGATGAGTGCAAGTGTGCAATATAGAAAGGTATTGGGCATTTGCAGTTGATGGTGGTCTGTTGGGTGAGGTGCTTCACTTTTTGTACATATCATGTAATTACCTTATACCACCTTCAGTGCTACTAATATTCCCATCTCCAAAAGTATTGAAATTCTTGGTGTCTCACTTAACAGTGCCCTCAGCTGGACCTCTCATGTCAGATCACTTGCTAAAACCGCCTCAAAGAAACTTGGATTATTGTACAGAGTCCGTAACTTCTTCGCCGATGAGCAGTTAGCTATAATTTATAAGAGTCATGTGCGCTCTCAGCTTGAATATTGCTCACCCTTGTGGGATGGTTGTGGAGAGGTTGCATTAAGACAACTAGACAAAATTCAGAATAAAGCTGTTAGAATCATTAACAACCCTGCCATTACATATAAACTACCTCCCCTGCAAGTAAGAAGGAATGTTGCCTCCCTTGCATTATTTTACAGATATTTTTTTGGCAAATGCTCAGACGAAGTTGCGTCCATGGTGCCATCTCTTCATGCCTTCCCTCGTGCTACACGGGCATCTGGTAGCGCTCATGACTGGAATGTCACTCAACCATATTGCAGAACTTCTGCCTATCAGAATTCTTTCATTCCCCGAACTGCATCTCTCTGGAATTCGCTTCCCCAGAGTTGTTTTCCTCCAAATTTCAACCTACAACTGTTCAAGTCTAACTGTTACAGATATTTTATGAACAGAGGACATCAGTAATCTGATGTATGGATTATTTTTTTTTCCCATTTGTTTTTCCTTCCTCCGTTCTGCTATTTAAAAAAAAAAAAAAAAAAATTGTTTAAGTTGTTCTAAATAGGGCTGAACGCTGACGTATATTGAAATGTTCCTGACTCCTCTGGTTCTCTTTCATATATTGAGGTCCCCTAAATTAGGTTGTGCCTCGACTGACAGTCACCAGATGATGAGTGCAGGTGTGTAATGTAGAAAGGCATTATATATCTGCAGTCGATGGTGTTCTGTTAGTCGAGGTATTTTTACATTAATGTAGGTCTAGCTATTTGTAGGATTTAGTATAGGTTAGCGATTTGTCTGTTAGGTGAATAGTTTTAGGGTCTTTAGATTAGGTTTTTCTTTATAAGGTCTAAAAAATATAAAACCAAGAAAAAATGCAAAAAAATACAAAAAAAATAAAATTAAAATAATTATATATATAAATATATATATATATATATATATATATATATATATATATATATATATATATTATTATATATATATATCGGTATATATGTACGTGTGCATGAAAGTGTGTCTGTATACTGTATGTGCATGGAAGTGTGTGTGTGTGTGTGTGTGTATATATATATATATATATATATATATATATATATATAGAGAGAGAGAGAGAGAGAGAGAGAGAGAGAGAGAGAGATGTTTGTGTATATATGTATATCAGTATGTGTATACATATATATATATATATATATATATATACAGCCTAATGACCAGGGGCTTTGGCCCCAATGGTCGATAGGCTAGAAAAAAAAAAGGCATAAATGGGGATTTTTTTTTTTTTATTTTTTTTTTTGCATTTCATGTATATGCATGGAAGTGTGTGTGTCTGTATAATATATATATATATATATATATATATATATACGGCCTTAATGACCAGGGGCTTTGGCCCCAATGGTCGATAGGCCAAAAAAAAAAAAAAGGCATAAATGGGGAATTTTATGCATGGTCGCGGAGGGTGCAGACGTGTGTTCCATCTGCTCTCTTCTCTAGCGTTCAGGACTGCTACATCGGAAATTAGCTCTTTTTTTTGTTCATCCTTCTGGTGACGTTAGGCGAGCTAGTTACTCATTTTCCTTCCCTTGCTCTTAGTTAGGAGCAGTAGGTGTCTGTTCCTCTTTACTGAGATTACCTTTGCTTGTTGCCCACAGAGGGTCCCCCCTCACTGATCGCTCTGGGGCGTGAATTGACACGATTGGGCCTCCCTGGAATGGTTTGTGAGGGCAATTTCAGCCTTAGGTGTTTGGTCCCTGGTTGATTGTCCCTTGCTTGTTTTCTCTCCTTCTTCCCACTTCCCCCATTAGGGGGGAGTGGTACTATGGTGGACGCCCCTGCTGTCTCCCCCCCCTGAAGGTAGTCTTGACCGACCCCCGACTGTTCAAAGGACAGACTGCCCCCAGACTGAACGGCCCACAACACGTGCCCCTCTAGACATAAATATCAAGAACGTCTCATTTGTGCTTGTTCATGCGGTTGGTTCTACTCCCCTGTCCAGCCTCAATCCCTTCATCATCAAGAAGGTGATTTACGTGTGTGCCGGTGAGGTAGAACAAGTGGAAAACTTGCAAGTGGAGACCTCCTAGTAAAGACTTTAAACTCCTCTCAGGTTAAGGACTTGCTGAAGCTGCACAAGTTTCACTGCTATGATGTCGAGGCCAAGATCCCAACCTCCATGAATTCCTGCAAGGGTGTTATCACTTGCAGGGATCTCATGGTGATGAGTGAGGAAGAGATCATAGAGGAACTAGCTCAGCAAGATGTCATTGATGCCCGCTTTATAACTCGTTTCCAGGAAAGCATAAGGGCGAAGACAGCCACAGTAGTCTTGACTTTTGGAAAAGTATCTCTTCCTGCTAATGTGAAAGTAGGATATGAAATTATCAATGTCAGACCCTACATTCCCAGTCCCCTTCGTTGCTCAAAATGTCAGCTCTATGGACACCACGAAAAGACTTGTCGGGCTTCCAACTTTGTGTGTGGCAAGTGCGTGGCTGTAGGTCACTCTGCTGACAACTGTACATCCGGGACTGAGTGCTGCTTTCACTGCAAGGATGCTCACTCCACTTTCTCGAAGGTTTGTCCCAAGTGGAAGGAGGAGAAGGAAGTCTGCACAGTGGAAGCAACAGAGGACATTTCCTTCTATGATGCTAGGAAGAAGGTGAAGGAGTTGCATGCAACTCCTAAGCCTAATATCTCCTATGCATTGGCGGTTGTGTCCCATCCCGTGATGTGCACCGTGGAGACAGACTGACCTTACGTTCGCACCTCATGCCCCACGCCCTAACTCTGAATCTCTCCCTCTTGTACGCTCAAACTCTCTTACAGACAGCCCTGTTGCTACATCATATTCTCAGGCTGCCGCTGCTCCTTCGCAGTCTGTGCGGCCAAAAACGAAGTCTGACAAGTCAGATAAGATAAATTTGACCACCCTCACAAAACCATCACGTCCTCATGTCCTTCCTGCTCCTGGTTCAGCGAGGGAGAGAAAGAATAGCTCTTCCTCGGTGGAGTCTGGGAGCCTTGTTATTGACGAAAATATGGAGGTTTCCGTCAGCAAGCACCGGAAAAGGTCCCCTGGTAGCCACTCACCTGGTCGCAGGGGTCATAAAAAAACTAAGCACACGGGCCACCCTCATAAATCTTCAACTCCCGCATTCACTATATTACAGTGGAATTGTAGACGTGTTGGGAATAAGTTACAAGATATAACAATCTTGCTTTCTCTACACAGGCCAGACATTGTCTGTTTACAGGAGATGCACCTGGAGGATCATCTTCATCCTCCACAGTTCAAACACTGCCACTCGTATAGAAGATACGAAGGTCACGGAGTCGCCATATGCACACACAAATCACACCCACAAATGGAAGTGAATCTAAATTCTAATTTGGAAGCTGTCGCTTGCAGAGTAAAATTTAATAGCACGTATCTGTCTATTTGTTCTCTGTACTGTCCTCCACATGGCCTCATTGATAGTGATGCTTTAAATTCACTATTTGAATATCTTCCTGGAAATAAGTTAGTGCTGGGCAACTTTAACGCCCACCACTATCAATGGGGTAGCTTGAGGATTGATGGTTGTGGGGAGCAAGTAGCCGACCTAATTCTACAGTCCAGCCTCCGTCTTCTGAATGATGGTAGAGCGACTCGTGTAGAGTCATTCTCTGACTAAATATATCTGTGCTGTTTACTTATCCCCTAATTCTACTGACTATCAAAAATTCTTCGACTATCTTACTTCTACGATGGAACACATTCTGTCCATTTCTCCTTTCTCTGAAATCTCCATTCTTGGAGATTTCAATGTTCACCACCACCTTTGGCTCTCCTCTCCTTTCACGGATCCACCTGGTGAACAAGCCTACATCTTTTCTATCCTTAATGACCTAGAGCAGCTTGTACAGCACCCTAACCGTATCCCTGACCGCCTTGGAGAGAGCTCCAACATACTTGACCTCTTCCTCACAACTAATCCTTCTGCTTACTCTGTTAATCTTTTCTCTCCGTTGGGCTCCTCCGATCACAACCTTATTACCTTAACCTGTCCTATCGCTCCAGTACGGCCTGCGGACCCTCCAGGGAAACGTCGTCTCTGGCATTTTGGAGCTGCGGACTGGGAGGCCCTCAGGCAGTACTTCTTTGATTTTCCCTGGAATGATTATTGCTTCCATGGCCGTGAGCCATCTGAGTGTGCCTTGCGCATTACGGAGGTTATTCTCTCGGGCATGGAAGCATACATTCCTTTCTCATATCCTTTGACTAACGCAAGAAAGCCTTGGTTTAATCACGCTTGTTCTAATGCTGTCCGCAACAAGGAGAAGGCCTACAAAAGGTACCGGAGCCAACCCACCCCTGAATCACATCATCTTTACGTTTCTGCCCGGAATCGTGCTAAGTCTGTTCTTCGCTCTACTAAAAATAATTTCATCCATACTAAATGCTCTCAACTCTCCAACTCGAATTCTTCCCGCTCCTTCTGGCACCTTGCCAAAAATCTTTCTAACAACTTTACCTCATCATCCTTCCCTCCTCTTTTCTACTCTGATGGTTCTGTAGCTATTTCTTCTACTGATAAAGCAGATCTCTTCGCACAGACTTTCTCCTCCAATTCCATCTTAGACGATTCCGGTGCTGTTCCTCCATCACTTCCCCCCTCTGACTTCCTCATGGCTGACATTAAAATTTCTTCAGTTGATGTATTTTCTGCCATTACTGGCCTCAGTACTAACAAGGCATATGGGCCTGATGGGGTCCCTCCTGTTGTTCTCAAGAACTGTGTTTCTGTGCTTACACCCTGCCTAGGCAAACTATTTCGCCTTTGTCTGTCAACTTGTACCTTTCCTTCTTGCTGGAAGTTTGCTCTCATTCAGCCAGTCCCAAAGAAGGGTGACCACTCCCAACCCTCCAACTATCGTCCAATTGCTTTAACGTCCTGTATTTCAAAAGTTTTCGAGTCAATTCTTAATAAAAAAATTTTAAGGCATCTTTCCTATCACAACCTTCTTTCCGATCGTCAGTATGGGTTCCGTCAGGGACGCTCCACTGGCGATCTTCTCACCTACCTTTCAGACTCCTGGTCATCCTCCTTTCGGGACTTTGGCGAAAGCTTTGCCATTGCACTTGACATCTCAAAGGCTTTCGATCGAGTCTGGCACAAATCTTTAATTTCCAAACTGCCCTCCTACGGTTTCTATCCTTCTATCTGTACCTTCATCACTAGCTTCCTTTCTGGTCGTTCTATAGCTGCTGTCGTAGACGGCCATCTTTCTTCTCCTAGATCTATCAACAGTGGTGTTCCTCAGGGCTCTGTCCTATCACCAACTCTCTTCCTTTTATTCATCAATGATCTTCTAAGCTGTACATCTAACCCTATCCACTCATACGCTGATGACTCCACCCTTCACCTTTCCATTCGGTTCCCGCAACGCCCATCTCAACAGTTACTTCAAGAAACAAGGGATGAGGCTATGGCACACCTAATGTCTGACTTGGCTCATATCTCTGACTGGGGTAAAAATAATATGGTTGTCTTTAATGCTTCTAAGACTCAGTTCTTACACCTATCAACCCGACAAAATCTTCCACAGGTATACCCACTAATGTTTAATAATATTCAGATTAATCCTGCATCATCCTTGAACATGCTTGGGGTTTCATTTACTCGGGACTTATCTTGGAAAGATCATATTACATCTCTTGTAAAATCTGCTTCCAAGAGATTGGGTGTGCTAAGCCGACTCCGCTCTTTTTTTACCCCTGCACAATTGTTGACTCTATACAGGGGTTTTATCCGCCCCTGTGTGGAGTACAACTCTCATGTGTGGGGAGGCTCCCCACATACAGCTCTTCTCAATAGGGTGGAGTCAAAGGCTTTTCGTCTCATTAACTCTCCTCCTCTTACTGACTCCCTTCAACCTCTGTCTCTTCGCCGCACTGTTGCATCTTTATCTCTCTTCTATCGCTACTTTAATGGTCACTGCTCCTCTGAACTGTCTGCTTGCATTCCTCCACCTCTACGACGGGTGCGTAGCACCCGTCTGGCAGCAAACTCTCATCCCTTTTCTGTCCAACTCTCTAATGCAAGAGTTAACCGTTACTCCCAGTCTTTCATTCATGCAACAGGTCAGCTCTGGAACTGTCTCCCTCTGTCTGTATTTCCTCCTGCCTATGATCTCCAGTCTTTCAAACGCAGTGTGTCCAGGCATCTCAAAATGATCGGATCTTGAATTTGGCTCTCTATTGTATTTTGTTTTTACTCTTGGAGGGAACTGTTACTGCGGGCTCATGGCCTTTGGTTCCTTCTTCCTCGCATAAAAAAAAAAAAAAAAAAAAGATGATCGTACTGGCAACTTTTTGGCCATTGACTTATCTCTGGCCTCCCCTGGTATACATCAAGACTTCTCATGGGACTCTTATGATGACTCCTTGGGAAGTGATCATTTACCCATCTGTCTTTCTTATATACGCGACATCGTTTCGGACCCTCCACCTCCAAAATTTAACCATAAGAAAGCTGATTGCAGATCCTTCTCTAGGATCCCAATTTAGATATATCTAGGGGGACCATAGATGTTAAGGTTGAAAATTTAACCAAATCCATATTACATTCAGCTGAGGCTGCTATTCTCAAGACTTCTACAGTTCATGCAAAGCATAGAGCACATTGGTGGACGCCAGATTGCCGACAAGCATTAAGGAAATGCAATAGGAGATACAGGATTTTTGATAGTCAGCCCACTGAGGAAAATTTTATTGCATACAAACAGGCACGGGCAGAGGCAAGGAGAATAATAAGAAGGGCCAAACGTGACTCCTGGCAGTCCTTTGTGTCCACTGTGACTCGTACTACACCATTAAGTAAAGTTTGGTCCACTATAAGAATATTAAATAATAAATGCCCATACTTCCCTGTCACCATCCTGCAGGTGAACAACATCATCTATGACAAGCCCATGGACGTTGCTAACATCCTCGACAGGAGTTTTTCTCATGTAAGTAGCTCAGCCAATAATGACCAGAGTTTCCAACATCATAAATGCACGGCTGAGCTACAGCTCATAGACTTTGCCACAGAAGACGTAGACTCCCTGTACAACCAAGAGTTTACACTAGATGAACTGATCCTTGCCCTTAAATCCTGTAAAGACACCAGCCCTGGACCAGACACCATCACGTACGGTATGATCCAGCATCTTAAGTAGGACTGCCTGATTAAGGTGTTAGCATTGTACAATGAGATTTGGGCGTCTCAAACGTTCCCAAACTCATGGCACTTTGTGCACGTCATACCGATACCCAAAGAGGCTGGTCGTCTTATGAATCCCACTTCATTTCATCCTATTGTGTTGACTTCTTGTCTATGTAAGGTCATGGAACGCATGGTTAATAATAGGCTTCTTTTTGTTTTAGAGTCGAAGAATTTGCTAAATGATCAACAATGTGGCTTCCGTAAATACAGAAATTCACTAGATCATTTTATGAATTTGGAGCATTGTATTCCAGAGGCGTTTGCCAAAAAAGAATTCATGACAGGGGTGTTCTTGGACATCCATAAAGCCTATGACATGACATGGCGACACGGTATACTGATGAAGCTCTATGCTTATAGTTTAAGAGGAAATTTGCCTATTTTTTTTTTCAAATTTCTTAACGGACAGAACTTTCTCTGTCAAATTGCCCCATAACGTAACATTGGATATATTTATCCAGGAAAACGAGGTGCTGCAGGGAAGTGTGCTTAGTCCCAATTTATTTAGTATTATGATCAATGATATTCTGTCATCAGCTCCCATCCCGAGGAATCTTAAATACTCGCTCTACGCTGACGATTGTGGAATATGGCACTTCTCCCGTAATGCACAGTTTCTGGCTGAGCGGATTCAAGCAGTCCTTGATTCCGTCCACCAATGGGCCTTGCAGTGGGGATTTAAGTTTTCCGTCCCTAAGTGTGCCGCTGTAGTCTTCACTAATCATCTATCTATCTATCTATTGCCAGACACCTCAATCCCGTTTGGGGTGGCCACAAACAAATCGCCTCCAAGTCGCCCTGTCCCCCGCCATTTCACTGCCCTGCTCCCAACTCACACCCCCCTCTCTCATATACCTCTCCACCCCATCCCTCCATCTCATCCTCGGCCTCCCCCTCCCTCTTCCCCCCTCCACCCACTCACATACACTCTCTTCGTCAGTCTTTCACCCTCCATCCTCTCCACATGGCCAAACCACCTCAGTGTGTTCCTCATAACGCTTCCTATCACATCCACATCCACACCACAACGCTCCTTGATATCCTCATTCGTCAGCCTGTCTCTCCATGTGACTCCACAGCCTCCTCTTAAATAACTCATTTCCACTGCTCTCACTCTTGACTTGTGTCCTTCCAACAATGTCCAAGCTTCACTTTCGTACGTTAGAGTTGGTATCACAATACTGTCATGTAGTAACTTTTTCACTTCCATGCTCACTTCCCTGTTTCTTATCACTGCTTTCAAGGAACCAGCAACCTTTCTTCCCTGCTGTACCCTTTCAAGCACTTCACCCTCCAAACCTCCATCCTTACTCATCACACTACCCAAATACTTAAACGTACTCACATTTTCCAATTCCTCACCATCTAACCTCGCTGTACATTCACTAACTTCACCTCTCTCAAAGACCATCACTTTACTCTTCCCTACATTCACCTTAAGGTTCCGTTTCTTACACACTCTCTCAAACTCATCCATCAAGCCTTGCAGCTCCCCTTCGTCTTCACTCAACAACACAGTATCATCTGCAAACAACAGTACAGGGAGTTTCCAAACACTATCCTCTCTCACCAGGGCCACTCCAACATCCACTACCCTACCTTGTACCTCTTTTATTACCCCATCCATGTACAGATTGAACAACCATGGAGACATGACACATCCCTGTTTCAAACCAACTTTCAAAGAGAAAAATTCACTTAGTTCACCATCCACGCGCACTGCAGCCTTCGCACCATCGTACATACTCTTCACAGCATTCAACAACTTCCCATCTACTCCATATATTCTTAACACTTTCCACAATCCTTGTCTATCCACCCTGTCATATGCTTTCTCCAAATCCATGAAAGCCGCATACAACTTCTTTCCCTTCTCTAGAAACTTTTCCACTAAAGATCTAAGAATGAATATCTGATCTACACAACCTCTTCCCTTCCTAAAGCCTCCCTGTTCTTCTCCAACTAATTTCTCTGTTCTTTCTCTAACTCTGTCTATAAGTATCCTACCATACACTTTTCCTATTATACTAAGAAGACAAATGCCCCTATGATTACCACACACTTTTTTTCCCCTTTTCCTTTGTACAAGGGAATAATTATACCTGACTTCCAATCCTCCGGGACTCTACCTTCCTCCCAGGCCAATCTGCACATCTTCCACATCCATTCTACTACTATCTCTACCCCATGCTTCAGCATTTCACCACACACTCCATCAATTCCTGGGGCTTTCCCCGATTTAACTTTCTTCATTGCTTCCACAACTTCTATCCTACTGATTTCTTCCTGTCTTCTCACCTCCCTCCTTCTCCCAGCCATTCCCCAGCCACTTATACTCGCATTACTTCCATCCTCTACGTTCAACAATTCCTTAAAGTGTTCTCTCCATCTGCTCACTTTTTCTCCCTTCTCCACTAGTAATCTACCATTTTTATCTTTCACTCCCCTGCTAACTTCACTTCCACCCTGTCTTACTCTTTTCACTTCTCTCCAGAACATTTTCTTACAGTCCCTCCACTTTACACTCAAATTCCTTCCAAATTCCTCATCCACTCTCTTCTTACTCTCTCTTACTAATCTTTTCACCTCTCTCTTTCTTTCTTCCGCCTCTCAACTTCTTCCACGCCCCTATTTCTCACCCATTCATTGTATGCTTTCTTCTTTTGTGCCACAGCCTGTTTCACCTCTTCAGTCCACCACGCTGTTCCTTGCACCCCCCTCCGCCTTCTCTTCCTTCCACACACCACATCACATGCTGCACATATTTCTTCTGTAAATATCTTACACACACCTTCCACGTCTCCCATCTGCTCCAATTCATATTTGCCCAATCATTCCTCCACTTCTCTCTTATACTCTGCCTTTTTCTCATCCTCTTGTAACCTTTCCACTCTCCTTGCAACTACTCCTTCCTCTCGTCTTTCCCTTCTTCTATTCCTCCATCTCACTTGCATCCTAATTCTGGCCACCACCAAGTAGTGGTCAGAAAGTCCACTCCCCCAACCTCTATACACTCTTGCATCCTTTACACATCTTCGCATCCTTTCATCCACACACACATAATCAATCATTGCCTTCCTTTCATTCAGTTCACCACCCACCCTTCTCATCACTCGCCATGTATACCTGTGGATCATTTTATGCCTGAAGAGGGTATTGGCTATCACGAACCCCCTCCCAGCACAAATGTCCACTAACGCACTCCCATTCTCATCTATCTCGGCAGGCACACCCCACTCACCAACTATTCCATCCACCTTCACATTACCAACTTTACCATTCATATCACCAATCAAAAACACTCTCTCATTCCTTCCAAACTTTTCCATGCACACTTCCACATTTGTCCAGAACTCTTCTCTCACTCTTCTAGCACGATCTTGCGTTGGCGCATACACACACACAATCGCCCACATTTGTATTCCAACTTTCAACTTTACCCACACAATCCTTGACCCAACTGATCCATACTGTCTTATGCTCTTCTTCCATCTTTTACTCACAACTATACACACTCCTTCCTTTGCCCTCTCATTCTCATCTACTCCTGCACATATACCCCATCCATACTCCCATTCTCTCACACTTTCTCCTCTCCATTTTGTTTCAGTTATTCCACATACATCCACTTTCGCACCCTCAAGCACCTGGACAATCTCTCTCTCTTTCACCTCATCATTCGCTCCTCTTATATTCCATGTACCCATTACCAAGTCCTTTGTCCGGTCCTGGGTCGTCATCGTTTGGTCAGTCCCTGTCCGAGGCTTCTTGTTTGTTTTTTTAGTTAGTTGTTTTCCGGGGAGGGGCACTAACCCTCCCCCAACCCTTTCAGTCGCCTTTTACGACAAGCAGGGATACTGGGGGAGTATTCTTGAAAAAAAACCCTACCCCCAGGGCGTACCTATTTTGTGCTTAACTTTGGATAATCAGGCAGTACCTTCTCAAAATTCTGTAAAGCTTTTGGGAATACATTCGTTTGAACTTCAAAATTCATGTTACTAGTTTGATTGCTCGTTGTGATAAACTGTTAAATGTCCTCAAGTACCTAGCGGGTACTACATGGGCTGCCAACAGAAAATATTAATGGTGTATAAGTCTCTTATTCGATCGAAGCTACTGTAGTCTATGGAGCACAGGTGTATGGCTCGGCATCCGATGTCACGCTGGAAGGATTGGATGTGTTGCAGAATAAATGTTTGCGAATGTGTCTTGCAGCCGTCTGGTGTACCCATGTAGCTCATATGGAAGTGGAGGCGAATGTGCCTCCCCTCCGTATTCGTAGTGACCACCTGGCTTTATCGTACAGTTAAGAACATCAAGGAAATATAATATCGGCAATGTGGCCTGTAACCCCCTGCGTCAATACCACCATCTTATGCAGGGGGGTGCGTCGGCCACTTGCCGTTCACCTTCGCTTACTGACTCAGGAGCTTGGTGTGGACCTAAGTGACTGTGACAAGTTGTGATTAAAAATATAGCGCCTTGGGAGCCACCTGGTTTCACTGTTGATGTGTCATGGCTCCCAGCACCAAAGACCAAGGCGCCAGAGGCGGAGGTCCACCATTTGTTTCTTAACATCATCGTGCGTCACTTGGGATCCCACCAATTGTACACCGACAGTTCCAAGTCGAGTGACTATGTGGGTGCAAGTGTATGGTCGACTGAATGTGCCCTCAGGTATCGCTTGCCGACTCATACATCTGTGTTTACCTCCAAACTTTTTGCTATTGACAAAGCCATAGACTATGCTCTCAATTCAAGGCATGACTCATTTGTCATATTTTCAAATTCAAAATTAGCCTTTCAGGCAATTGCTTCTTGCACTAAGGATTCTAATGAGATCCAGGGACGCATTGTTAATAAACTGCATTCATGCAGCAAGTCCTTCACGCTGAGCTGGGTGCCTGGTCATTGTCGTATCTATGGCAATGAGCAGGCTGACTTACTTGCAAAGTCGGCTGTAGAGCTCGAGGAGACTCGGGATGTTCCTCGTGATCTACGGTCGAGTCTCTCTCTCGGAAAGAAATCAATAAATCTTCTGTGGCAAGGTCAGTGGACCAGACTAAATATTCCAACATGCAAGCCGTACCTGGGCGACTGGAACACTGCCAACCGTCCCAGTCGCCTGGAAGAAAAAGTGTTCGCTCGTTTGCGGCTTAATGCCACCATCCTAACGCACATGAAACCTTATATGGAAAGACAATTCCCACCTCAGTGACATCTGTGATGCGGTGTTATCTACCAGTCATATCATCCTACGCTGTCGGCGATTTATTCGTGAAAGGACTTCACTTAAAAATCACTGCTGGGCAGCAGACGTCCCCTTCACCCTTCCCACCATCCTGGGTGATGGGGATATTGTTATGACTGATAAATTGATGCCTTTCTTGAGAGAGACCAGACTGATCAGAGTGATGTGACTTTTTTACTGCATGGTTATGGTTTTTATCGACTGTAAATATGTATAAGTTGTACTATTAATTAGAGTTGACGGTTGACATATTTGAAATAGTTCCTCCTTCCCACTGATCAATTTCTAATATAGATGTCCCTTACATTAAACCCCGTTCCTCGCCTGACAGTCACCAGCTAATGAGTGCAAGTGTGCAATTTCGAAAGGTATTGGGCACTTGCAGTCGATGGTGGTCGGTAGGGCGAGGTCCTTCACTTTTTGTACATATTACGTAAATATATTACATCATCTTGTTTAAGTTATTCTAATTAGGGCCGACAACTGACGTATATGGAAATGTTCCTGACTCGTCTGGTTCCCTTTCATATACTGATGTCCCCTATAGTAGGTTGTGCCTCGACTGAGTCACAAGGTGATGAGTGCAGGTATGTAATGCAGAAAGGCATTACATATCTGCAGTCGATGGTGTTCTCTTGGTCGAGATATTTTTATTTTAATCATTACTGTAGGTTTAGCTATTTGTCTTTAGATTTAGTATAGGTTAGCGATTTGTCTGTTAGGTTATTAGTTTTTGGGTCTTTAGATTAGGTATTTTTGTTTATAAATAATGAAAGGTCAAAAAAATAAAAAAATAAAAAATAAATAAAAAATAAAAATTATATATATATATATATATATATATATATATATATATGTGTTTGTGTGTGTGTGTGTGTGTGTGTGTGTGTGTGTGTATAAATATATATATCTGGCCTTAATGACCAGGGGCTTTGCCCTAATGGTCGACAGGCCAAAAAAAAAAAAAAAAAAAAACATAAATGAGTTGAGGGCTGAAATTTTCATGAGTAGGGTCTGTGGAGGGAGTACCTTAATATTTGTTCCGGTTTTGTAAGCTCCATTGTTGAACCGCATCCACACCCGCACAACTATACCCGCAACTCAGATAAGTCTGAGCTTTTACATCATAGTCGGGAATTAGTATTATTGTCATTATTATTATTATTATCATTATCATTATCATTATTATGATTATACTGTTTTCATGGGATGTGAGACCCTCTGTGTCCTGCCCTGTATTGTATCTATTGTTTACTTAGCTTTAAGATTTCATATTATTATCGTGCATAAAATATTTAGTGTGTTTTGATAATATTTCTTTTTGTTACATTTCTAGTCATTATTTTTCTAAGTTGTTCATTATTGTTCATTTGCTATCCCTTTGTAAAATTTATTTTGTTATTACAGTAGATTAAAAAATTTCTGTTTTTCTATTTCCCCTAGTTCCCCATGAATTGTATTAGGTATTGATCGTGGGATAAGTACCTGAGTTACTGCTGAAGTTTATCTTTCACTGCTTCAAATTTCTTTTCAGTCAACATTTATTTCTTGTCCTAATTCTTTTATAACGCAGTCAGGTCATCATAAATACTTTTACTATTCGTTGCGCCACTTCAGAGTCATATATATATATATATATATATATATATATATATATATATATATATATATATATATATATATATCAGCACTAACACCTCAGTTTGCTCTTCTACTTTTCACGATTTTTTACCACTTAAGGAATTCTTGTTCTTGAATTATTTGTTGCTAAAATCTTTAGTCCTTATTCAGCAAATGTATGATGAGTATTTCCTTAGAAAATATTTTCGTACATTAAATCACAATTAAAAAAAAAAAAAAAAGCATAACTTTGTAAAGACAGAGTAACACATTTTCGATGTTCCCAAAATGGGAACGTTGACTTGTTTCCCTATAAAATTTACCCACGTTCATACAGGAATAAGCAGGTTTCATGTCTGCTACAACATTTCAGCCTTACGGTCTGAAATAAGCTAATATTTGCAGCAACTGGACTTTCCCAAGCTATATGAGCTCATTGGCCCTGCCTAGAGTATTACTACTGTACATATTCTCTCGCCCTTAGACGCAGATCCCAAGAGTTTCCTGGCAATGGAAACATCAGATCATTGCAGGTTGGTTCACTTTTTCTTTTTTTTTCATTCATTATGTGATGCCAAAGATAGCTCCATATCTGATTATTTGAGTAATTGTGTAAGCTGACTGATGTTTATTTCCCGGTTAGTGTTTTGAAGAATAAAAGAAAAGCTCGTTCTCTTCATTACTCCATTTCATAATTATTTTGTGTGATTACTAGTAGTGATATTCCTGATATCATTATAACTCACACATTGTATCAGAGGTCCTGTTCATCAGCTTTATAATTTGTCCATATTGATATCAAGGATGTTATTCTTTTTCGCAGTACTGGAAGAACGCTGTGTCAGTTCAAGTATCTTCAAGTATCTCCTTTCACTGATCCACCTGGTGAACAAGCCTACATCTTTTCTATCCTTAATGACCTAGAGCAGCTTGTACAGCACCCTACCCATTTCCCTGACCACCTTGGAGAGAGCTTCAACATACTTGACCTCTTCCATACAACTAATCCTTCTGCTTACACTGTTAATTTTTTCTCTCCACTGGGCTCCTCTGATCACAACCTTATCACCTTAACCTGTCCTGTCGCTCCGGTACGGCCTGTGGACCCTCCAAAGGAACGTCGTCTGTGGTACTTTAGAGCTGCGGATTGGGAGGCCCTCAGGCAGTACTTCTTTGATTTTCCATGGAATGATTATTGCTTCCATGACTGGGAGCTATCTGGGTGTGCCTTGTGCATAATGGAGGTTATTCTCTTGGGCATGGAAGCATACATTCCTTTCTCATATCCTTTGACTTATGCAAGAAAGCCTTGGTTTAACCCACCCCGTGCCAGTGCCATTTTAAAACGGTGTGACGTAATTGCGCGCTCAGTGCCAGTGCTGTTTTAAAAAGGTCTAAAATAAAAAACTTAACTGTGACCGCATTTTTCAAGATTCACGAGTAAAAATCGGCAGGCATGTCAGGTAACTGCTCCTCTACCATCCTTCAGGCTGTCAAAGCCATACACTCACTCGCTTCCCCCCTCACGCTCACTCTGCCTCACTCTGCCTGTGTGCCTCACCCAGTGCTGTACATAGTGAAGGCATTTTGTAAATATTTTCATGTAAATGTAAGTTGTAAATATTTTCTTGTAAGTGTTAGGACTATATAGTGAAGTCAAGTTGTAAATACCTTCTTGTAAGTGCCAGGACTGTACGTAATGAAGTCAGGTTGTACCTATCTTCAAGTAAGTGTAAGATAATGCATTCACAGTGAGAAAGACATGCAAATTGTGATAGGTGCTGAAGTAATAAATAATCAGAAAAGTGTACTTCTCAGCATAAATACCTGAGTATACCCTACATAGAAAACGGCTTTCTCTCACACACATAGTGAGCATGAGGGACCGGCTATATCTGAATAAGAGTGTGCCAGACTGAATAAAACCCATTTCTGAGCCTCGGTGAGCATTTTAGTGGCAAAATTCGTTGTTTCCACATCAAAATCTATCATTTTAGCCCCGCAAAAAAGGTCGAAAAATGGCCAGCACTGGGTGACCCATAGGGTTAAAAATAGGCGGCATGCGGTGGGTTAATCACGCTTGTTCTAATGCTGTCCGCAACAAGGAGAGGGCCTATAAAACGTACCGGAGCCAACCCACCCCTGAATCACATCTTTTAGGTTTCTGCCCAGAATCGTGCTAAGTTTGTTCTTCGCTCTGATAAAAATAATAATTTCATCTATACAAAATGCTCTCAACTCTCCAACTCGAAATCTTCCCGCTCCTTCTTGCACCTTACCAAAAACCTTTCTAACAACTTTACCTCATCATCCTTCCTTCCTCTTTTCTACTCTGATTGTTCTGCAGCTATTTCTTCTACTGATAAGGAAGATCTCTTCGCTCAGACTTTCTCCTCCAGTTCCACCTTAGACGATTCCGGTGCTGTTCCTCCATCACTTCCTCCCTCTGACTTCCTCATGACTGACAATAAAATTTTTTCAGCTGATGTATTTTCTGCCATCACAGGCCTCAGTACTAACAAGGTATATGGGCCTGATGGAACCCCTCCTGTTGTTCTCAAGAACTGTGCTTCTGTCCTTACACCCTGCCTAGGCAAACTCTTTCGCCTCTGTCTATCAACTTGTACCTTTCCTTCTTGCTGGAAGTTTGCTCTCATTCAGCCAGTCCCAAAGAAGGGTGACCATTCCCAACTCTCTATCGTCCAATTGCTTTAACATCCTGTATCTCAAAAGTTTTCGAGCCAATTCTTAATAGAAAATTTTTAAAGCATCTTTCCTATCATAACCTTCTTTCCGATCATCAGTATGGGTTCCGTCAGGGAAGCTCCACTGGCGATCTTCTCACCTACCTTTCAGACTCCTGCTCATCCTCCTTTCAGGACTTTCGTGTAAGCTTTGCCATTGCACTTGACATCTCAAAGGCTTTCGGTCGAGTTTGGCATAAATCTCTAATTTCCAAACTGCCCTCTTTCGGTTTCTATTCTTCTATCTGTGCCTGCATCTCTAGCTTCCTTTCTGGTCGTTCTATTGCCGCTGTTGTAGACGGCCATCGTTCTTCTAGATTTATCAACAATGGTGTTCCTCAGAGCTCTGTCCTATCACCAACTTTCTTTCTTTTATTAATCAGTGACCTTCTAACCTGTACATCTAAACCTATCCACTCATACACTGATGGCTCCATCCTTCACCTTTCCATTTGGTTCCCGCAACGTTCATCTTAACAGTTACTTCAACAAATAAGGGATGAGGCTATGGCACACCTATTGTCTGACTTGGCTTGTATCTCTGACTGGGGTAAACATAATCTTATTGGTTCTAATGCATCAGAGACTTAGTTCTTACACCTATCAACCCGGCAAAATCTTCCACATTGTACCCACTAATGTTTAATAATATTCAGCTTAATCCTGCATCATCCTTGAACATGCTTGGGGTTTCATTTACTTGGGACTTATCTTGGAAAGATTATATTACATCTCTTGTAAAATCTGCTCCAAGAGATTATGCCTGATCAGCCGACTCCGTTCCTTCTTTACCCCTGCACAATTGTTGACTCTATACACGGGTTTTATCTGCCCCTGTGTGGAGTACAACTCTCATGTGTGGGAAGGCTTCCCATATACAGCTCTTGTCAATTGGTTGGAATCAAAGGCCATTTGTCTCAGTAACTCTCCTCCTCTTACTGGCTCCCTTCAACCTCTGTCTCTTCGCCACACTGTTGCATCTTTGTCTCTTTTCTTCGCAGCTTCAATGGTCACTGTCCTCTGAACTGTCTGCATGCATTCCTCCACTTCTATGACGGGCACGTAGCACCCTTCTACAGCAAACTCTCACCCCTTTTCTGTCCAACTCTCTAATGCAAGAGTTATCCGTTACTCCCAGTCCTTCATTTATGCAACAGATCAACTCTGGAAGTGTCTCCCTCTGCCTGTATTTCCTGCTAGCTATGATCTCCAGTCTTTCAAACGCAGTGTGTCCAGGCATCTCGAAATGATTGGATTTTTTATTTGGGTCTCTCTTGTATTTTTTGTCTTTCTCTTGGAATGAACAGTTTTGCGGGCTTGCAGCCTTTGGTTCCTTCTTCCTAGCATAAATAAAAAAGGTCAAAGATGCTGGTGAGAGATGTAGGAGTAAAAAAGTGGACGTTGTGCTTCTGCCTCAAGCCGCAGGACATCAGCCTAATGACAGTGATGAAGAGGGTGACGATGACATTCTCGACAAGGACTGGATGCCAGATGAAGTTAGTGGTGAACTGTAAGTTCATCAAGAAGCAGAAGAGGAAGATACTGCAGGCAAGTGATACAGTAGAAAGTCAGCGATGGACGAAAAATGAAAGCTATCTCCACCGTCCCATTCTGCTCCATCAAATATCAGTGAAAAGCACCGTGGCAAGGAAACATGAAATATTTAGAATATTTTTTGGACCAGAAATTTTCAAACATCAGACTGAACAAACTAATTTGTATGCAGTGAGACATACAGGTGACAACCAAGGACCGGACAAAGGACATGGTACGGATTGCAACATGGAATGCAAGGGGTGTGAATGATGTGAGGGAGAGAGAGATTGTCTGTGTGCTTGAGGGTGCAAAAGTGGACATTTGTGGATTAGCTGCGACTAAATGGCAAGGTGAGGGGGTTAGAGAGTGGGATTATGGGTTGGGTATCTGTGCAACAACTGGTGAGAATGAGAGGGCGAAAGTGGGTGTATGTATTGTTGTGTGCAAGAGATGGAAGGAAAATATAAGAATGTATGGATCACTTGGTTCAAGGAATGTGTGGGTAAGATTGAAAGTAGGAATACAAGCGTGGACAAATATGTGTGTGCGTGCGCCAATGCAAGATCATGCAAGCAGAGTGAAAGAAGAGTTCTGGGCAAATGTGGAAGCGTGCATGGAAAAGTTTGAGAGGAATAAAAGTATTTCTTATAGGAGATATGAATGGAAAAGTAGGGAATGTGAAGCTGGATGGAGTAGTTGCTGAGTGGGGTGTGCCTTCAGAAGTGGATGAGAATGCCTGAGCTCAAGTAGACATTTGTGCGGGCAGAGGGTCAGTGATAGCCTATGCCTCTTTTGGTACAAAATGATCCACAGGTATACGTGGCAAGTGATGAGAAAGGTGGGTGGTGAACTGGATGAACGAAAGGCAATGGCTGATTACGTGTGTATGGATGATGTAATGAGAAGATATGTAATTGATGCAAGAGCATATAGAGGTACGGGCAGTGGACTTTCTGACCACCACTTGGGGTGGTGAAAGTCAGTGTGCAATGGATGAAAAGAAGGAGGAAAGGATAGAAGGAAGTAGTATATACAAGGAGGGTAGAAAGGCTTGCAAAAGGATGGACAAAAAAGACAGAATATACGAGAGAAGTGGAGGAAATATAAGATAAGCGTGATTTGGAGCACATAGGGGAGGTGAAACGTGTGTGCATGATATTCACAGATGATATACGTGCAGCAAGTAAGGTGGTGTGTGGGGTGAAGAGAAGACGAAAAGGATGCAAGGAACAGCATGGTGGAAGGAAGATATGAGACAAGTTGTGACCCAAAAAAAGACAGAAAATAGCTGGTGGATGGGGAGCAGAGGCATGGAGGTAGTTGAGAAGAGACAGCTGTATGTAGAGATGAAGAGAGAGGTGAAAAGATTAGTATCAGAGAGTAAAAAGAGAGTGGCCGAGGAGTTTGGAAGGAATTTGAGTGCAAAGTGGAGGGAATGAAAGAAAATCCTCTGGAAGGAGGTAAAGAGAACTAGACAGGGTGATAAAGACGTCCGTAGGGAGTGAAGTATAAATATAGTAGATTGATAGGGAGAAGGGAGAAGTGAGCAGATACAGAGAACACTTTAAGGAACTGTGAAACAGAGAATGAAAGTAATTCGAGTGTAATTGTTTCGGGAAGGGATGAGAGAAGGAGGGAGGTGAGAAGGGAGGAAGAGATCAGTAGGATGTAAGTAGTGAAGCACTGAAGAAAGTCAAAATGGGGAAAGCCCAGGAAGTGACTGAGTGTGTGGTGAAATGATGAAACATGGGGAAGAGATAGCAATACGATGGATCTGGAAGATGTGCAGATTGGCCTGGGAGGAAGGTAAAGTCCCGGAGGATTTGAAGTCAGGTATGATTATTCCTTTGTATAAAGGAAAAGGGAGAAAGAAGTGTATGGTAATCATAGGGGAATTTGTCCTCTAAATGTGATAGGAAAAGTATATCGTAGGATACTTATTGACAGAGTTAGGTAAATAACAGAGGAATTAGTTGGAGAAGAACAGAGAGGTTTAGGGAAGAGGTTGTGTAGATCAGATTTTCTTCCTAAGCTGTTTAGTGAAAACGTTTCTTGAGAAGGGAAAGAAGTTGTATATGGCCTTCATGGATTTGGAGAAAACATATGGTAGAGTGCATAGACAAGGAATTTTGCAAATATTCAGAATATGTGGAATAAATGAAAAGTTGTTGAATGCCGTGAAGAGTATGTATGAGGGTGCTAAGGCTGCAGTGCGTGTGGATAGTGAAATGAGCGAACTTTTCCATGTGAATGTTGGATTGAAACAGGGATGTCATGTCTCCATGGATGTTCAATATGTATATGGTTGGGACTTGGGGTTATAAAGGAGATACAAGGTAGAGCAGTGAATATTGGTGCAGCCCTAAAGAGAGAGGGTAGTGTTGGGAAACTTCCTGTTCTGTTGTTTGCAGATGACACTATTTTGTTAAGAAAAGACGAAAGTGAACTGCAAGGCTCGGTGAATGAGTTTAGGAGTGTAAGAAACAGAATCTAAAGGTGAATGTAGGGAAAAGTAAAGTTATGCTCTTCGTGCTAAATAGAGTCAGTGAAGGTCCAATGAGGTTGGATGATGAAGAAATGAAACATGTGAGTGCACTTAAGTACTTGGGTTGTGTGTGATGAGTAAGGATGGAAGTTTGGAGGATGAAGTGCTTGATAGGGTATAACAAAGAAGAAAGGTTGCTGGTTCTTTGAAAGCAGTGATAAGAAATAAGGAATTGAGCATGGAACTAAAAAAGCCACTGCATGATATTGTTGTGATACCAACTCTCACGTATGGAAGTGAAGTTTGGACCTTATGGAAGGACACAAACCATGAGTGAGAGCAGTGGAAATTATTTATTTGAAAAGAAGCATGTGGAGTTACATGGAAAGATTAACAAACGAGGAAGTGAAGGAGCGTTGTGATGTGGATGTGGATGTGATAGAAAGCCTCAGGAGTAATACGCTGAGGTGGTTTGACCATGTAGAAAAGAGGGAGAGCGAGAGACTAACGAGGAGAGTGTATGTGAGAGAGGTGGATGGGGGGGAGAGAAGGGGGTATATGGGAGTGGGTGCTGTGAGCTGGGCAGATAACAGTGAAATGGCGGATGACTGGCAACATGGAAGCGATTTGTTTGTGGCCACCCTTTACGAGATTAAGGCGTCAGGCAATAGACAGATCGATAGAGAGATAAAAACAATTCAACGGTCCATGTTACTAAGGAGGAGTTGCACAAATTCTTGGGACTGTCGCTTATAAGTGGATACCACAATCTGCCATCCGAAAATGATTACTGGTCCACAAGTGGAGACATGGAAGCTTCGGTGTTTGAGAAAACAATGAGCAGGAACAGACTCCGAAACATCAGGTATCTGCACCTTGCTGATATAGTAACTTGGTTGCCTCAAAGATGGCCAAAGTGTTGCCTGTGGTTGAAATGTTCAAAAAGAACTGTTAGCAGTTTGGTGTATTACACGAATTGCTGAGTACAGATGAAGCTGTGATTCCGTATCACGGCCATCACAGTACAAAACAGTTACAGAAAAAGCCAGAAAGATTTGGACACAAAATGTTGATGTTGCATAGTGTAAATGGGTATCCATACAACTTCTCCATCTACCGTGGTAAAGAGGATGACAGTAAGTCACCACTGGGATCCCGTGTTGTCAGTGAAATGTCATAGCCAGTTGAGACGGCTAACCATGTTGTGTTCCTTGATTTTTTTTTTCACATGCCACAAACTAATGATAGAATTGACTCAAAAGTTTATTCGAGCCTGTGGAGCCATTCGTGAAAACAGAACAGGATCCTGTCCTCTCGGAACAGAGAACGAAGTTGGAAAGAATGAGTGAGGATATTTTGACTACAAGTCAGATGGTATTGTAGTGTATGTGAAATGGAATGACGACTTTGCTGTGTCTGTTGCTAGTAACTATTATGGTGTGAATCCACTTCAGACAGCAAAAGGGCATGTGAAGAGGGAAAGCAAGAAGCTAGTCAACCAGCCGTATCTCATCATGATCTATAATAAAGGAAAGGGGGCGTTGATGTCTGTGACAGAATGGTGGCATCCTTCATACCAAGACTACGTTCAAAGAAGTGGTGGTGGAACATTTTTGTAATACTCGGCATGGCAGAGGTAGCTGGCTTTAGGTTCCACCAACATGCTGATCCATCTGTAGCTACACCACACCATCAGTCCAGGAGAGAAATTGCGCAAGGCATGATAAGGACTGAAGAGATGAAAGAAAGACTTAAGAGTCATCTGCACCCTCAGCTAGAGCTGTGAGATATGATGAAGTCAGTTACCTTCTGGTGACATGTTCTCATGGCAGATGTACTCTGTGCATAAGATCACACGGCCGAAATGAGCTAAATGTGATCAGAGATTACATAAAAGGTGCAGTGAGTCCTTCCACCAAAAGTAAAATGCGTGATGAAATATGTGGCTAACAGGAATGTGGCGAGTTGTAATTTTGGTATTTTAAGAGTATTTAGTGTTCAGTATACAGAATTTAGCGAAATAAATTTGACATTAATGTTACCATTACATCATAATTCAGTTCCAAGCATGAATATAACAAACAACAAACTAAAATAGAACGAAGACTGTTTCTACAATCCTTTTGGGTAATGTTTGGAGCATGAAAATACCAGCGTTCCGAATTTGGAAACATATAAGAAATATGTAAAAATAAATTTGTGTAAATTCTGCTTGTAATAAAAAAAAAAAGACTTAATATTAGCTTACATTCCAAATTACAAGAAATTTTGATCATTTTATCATAGGTAGCAGGTCTCTCATTACTTAAATAACTTTACCTACCTCATTAATTCCAAAGGAACAGTTGCTTTCAGCCTAGGGGAAACCCTTTATTTTGCCGATATTAAAAGAGAGAAAAGGAAGACCCTGGTGAGATTATATAGAGATAGCGAGGTAAATGAAAGGGATGGAAGAATCTCAAGTAGGCTGACTAAATAAGAAGGAGAAACGGGGAAGTAAGATTACAGACATTTCATATTCCTTTTTTCGGCCCGAGGACGTGTTTTTATTTTATGTTACTCTTTCGACACCCAGCCAATTTTCTTCATCAAAGGAGACACATTTCGAACTACAAGACTTTAGCGACATAACGCCTACTAATTCCTTTGCAACTAAGGTCTTTTCTATGCTGTGCATATTTGAAAGGTTGCAGTGGGAGGATGATATAAAATGGCATCCTCCCGAAAGAAACGTAAAAAAAAAAAAAAAAAAATACCCCACAGAACAGGGTTAAACGGGAAGGAATACAGAAACCAGCTACATCAAAAAGAAATAAAAGGGATGCTGCGAGTATCAGTAAGGAAGGATGTATCAGAAGTGGGAAGACTGAATGAGAGGGAGAAGGAGAGGTAAGAAAGATGACAAATGCTTCATATTCAGTATTAATGGACTATAAATAACCTTGGGTGATGCAAGGGACGTATGTATGCAGCTGGATATTGGGATGCCTGTGGATGTTTGAGTACTGATAACATGTGTGCAATTTGTATGAGGAGCTCTGTACGAGAAGCTGAAGGCGATTCTCGGTTCCTGAGCCATGTACGTCTTAATGGGGGTGTTTGTGTGTGAAGATCGTATTCTGGGTCACTCAAAAGACTTTTGAGCACTTTTTTCCTTTGTGACTTAATTGGCTATTACACCTTAACATCAACATAAGTGCAGCAGCAACACACAAACACACACACTGGAACACAGTGAGGTGGGCAGAAGAAATCGCTAAGGAAGGGGTGTTTCGTAATATCCAAAGCCACTAATAATACGACCCTGGCTGGCACAGAAAGAACATTTAAAGACAATTTTTTTTCTACTTCTCACGTTGCATTGCTGGCTAACATTCCTAAAACAAGATAGGGTAGGCGTGTATCTTTCCATATATCATATTCTGTGATCATGTTGCATCAGGGAGGAAAGTGACGGATATGCACTTAATGTGAAGCAGATGAAGTGAAATGGTAAGCGAACTTTTGTCCCAGAAATTACGACATTCAACTGTTGATTCATACATTGAAGCAACCTCGCCTCTATCGCTTGAACACCGGTGTAGGTGATGTACGATGATTAGAATGAATCTCAATGAACGTCGTGTTTGACGCAGTTGACTATAGTCGATTTGTTTTCCTCTGATGGAACTGGGCCATTCTCACACTTGAATACCAAGTCGTGGTTCCAGGAAATTCAATGAGCTCTAGTTTTTAGGCAGGAATACGTCTGCTTCGTTTCTTGTCAAATCAACCGGTCAGTCTTGACAAAACGTGGCTATTAACTGAGCTGAAAGGGTTTGCATATTTTTTCCAGATGATAGTAAACCGACTATAGTAAGTAATACGCTAAAAACGTACAGCCTATAAACTGTAAAACAAGCCGCTTGGCGACGATGGCCAGCTCAAAGCCGACCAAGCTTTGTCAGCGACCGGAAGTAAGTTTCGGTATGAACACTTTTTTTTTTTTTTTTTAAGATATCCCCCTCATGTCGACGGTGCCGGGCCGTGTATTGGCCCGGCCAGTATGAACACTAAAAGTCATTTCTATACGGAGGTATGAACACAAAGTCACTTCTATATGGAGGTAGTCTAATGCAACATTTCATCCAAGATTCATGAACCTGGCTTAATAATCTTCGGAGCCTTGGCCTTTGTGCGAGCCAGGTCGTAATTTGAGCGCTTTTCATATTTTCTGCACCCTCCTTTCGGGACTTTGGCGAAAGCTTTCCCATTGCACTTGACATCCCAAAGGCTTTCGATCGAGTCTGGCATAAATCTTTAATTTCCAAACTGCCCTCTTACGGTTTCTATCCTTCTATCTGTGCTTTCATCTATAGCTTTCTTTCTGGTCGTTCTATAGCCGCTGTTGTAGACGGCCATCGTTCTTCTAGAACTATTAACAGTGGTGTTCCTCAGGGCTCTGTCCTATCACCAACTCTCTTCCTTTTATTCATCAATGACCTTCTAAGCTGAACATCTAACCCTATCCACTCATACGCTGATGACTCCACCCTTCACCTTTCCATTCGATTCCCACAACGTCCATCTCAGCAGTTACTTCAACAAACAAGGGATGAGGCTATAACACACCTAATGTCTGACTTGGCTCATATCTCTGACTGGGTTAAAAATAATCTGGTTGTTTTTAATGCATCAATCAACCTGCACCTATCAACCTGACAAAATCTTCCACAGGTATACCCACTAATGTTTAATTATATTCAGCTTAATCCTGCATCATCATTGAACATGCTTGGGGTTTCATTTACTCGGGACTTCTCTTGGAAAGATCATATTACATCTCTTGTAAAATCTGCTTCCAAGAGATTGGGTGTGCTAAGCCGACTCCATTCCTTCTTTACCCCTGCACAGTTATTGACTCTATACAGGGGTTTTATCCGCCCCCTGCGTGGAGGTACAACTCTCATGTGTGGGAAGGCTCCCCACATACAGCTCTTCTCAATAGGGTGGAGTCAAAGGCTTTTCGTGTCATTAATTCTCCCCCTCTTACTGACCTCCCTTCAACCTCTGTCTCTTCGCCGCACTGTTGCATCTTTATCTCTTTTCTATCGCTAATTCAATGGTCACTGTTCCTCTGAACTGTCTGCATGCATTCCTCCACCTCTACGACGGGCGCGTAGCACCCGTCTAGCATCAAACTCTCACCCCTTTTCTGTCCAACTCTCTAATGCAAGAGTTAACCGTTACTCCCAGTCCTTCATTTATGCAACAGATCAACTCTGGAACTGTCTCCCTCTGTCTGTATTTCCTGCTTCCTATGATCTCCAGTCTTTCAAACGCAGTGTGTCCAGCCATCTCGAAATGAATGGATCATGAATTTGACTCTCTCTCACATTTTGTTTTTCTCTTGGATGGAACAGTTTTGCGGGCCCGTTGCCTTTGGTTCCTTCTTCCTCACATAAAAAAAAAAAAACAGTAATTCCCCTCCGGTGGGCTGAGCTTCTTGCTGTAATATGCTACCACATACTTTTTCGTCCTTCTTCCGTGACAGTACTCCACCAATACCATGCTCACTATCATCACAGACCAGGATGAATGGCTGATTCTGACCTGGGTAGTGCAATACTTGAGAACTTGCCAACGCATGCCTGAGTTCATCAAAAACCTTCTGAGTCACTTCTTTTCACACAAACTTCTGCCTCTTCTCCCAAAATTTGTGCATTGGTGCAGCTATCATTGCACAGTCCTTCACAAAACGCTGGTAGTAGGTACACAAACCGAGGAAACTCTGTAGTTCCTTCACACAAGTTGGAATCGGCCAGTTTTTCACAACCGCCACCTTCTCTGGATCAGTACGGACGCCAACCTCGCTTACAATGTGTCCTGGGTACTTCAGTTCCTTGTTGAACAAGTAGCACTTCTTGGGGTTCAGCTTGAGGTATGCTGCTTGGATTCCATTGAACACCTCTGACAGCCTCTCCAATTCCTGGTCAATAGTCTGTCCAAACACAAATACATCATCCAGATAGATGAAAGCTATCTGCCACTGCTGATGCCTTCCAGTACACGATCCATAAGATGCTCAAAAGTAGCTGGGGCATTTCCATAGGCCAAATAGCATCACTTTAAACTGCCATCAACCCTGCCTGTATGAAAAGGTTGTTCTCTCCTCCTTCTTCCCTGCAACCCTGACCTGATGATAGATTACTTTCATATCTAGAGTGGAGAACCACTTGGCACCAGAGCATCGAATGTGTCATCAATCCTTGGCAATGCATCCTTCACTGTAACTTCATTTAGGGCTCAGTAACCCATACAGCACCTTACTGAGCCATCCTTCTTCCTTAGAACCACTGCTGATGCCCAAGGACTGCTGGATTTTCTTTCATTCCTCGACTTTGGAGAATCTCCATAATCTTCTCTATTTCTTGCCATTAGTCTGGCACCATCCTTCACACTGACTGTTTAATCAGGCAGTGATCCCCGGTGTGTATACACTGCTCCACCAGATAAGTGCATCCCAGATCTAGGTCTACGGTGGAAAAGACATCAGCAAACTTTGTCAGCACCTGCCTCAACTTCAGCACTTGTGAGTAAGCCAGGAACTGCCAACTCCTTGAAAATAGGTCTTATGAGTGGTCTGGCAGATACCCATCTTTTTTTACTACACTCCATTTACAGGCTTTCCCTCATGCCATTTAGGATCCACCGTCTGGCACAGTCCTACAATTTCTCGCTCGCTGATCTGTGGGTCACGGGAAAAATTGGCCACCACAACTGGCACTTCATTTTTTTTTTTTTTGTCAGGAAAAAGGAACCAAAGGCTAGGAGCCAGCAAAACAGTTCCTTCCAAGAAAAAACAAAAAGAATACAAAAGAGAGCCAAATTCAAGATCCGTTCATTTCCAGATGCCTGGACACACTGCGTTTGAAAGACTGCAGAGCATATGAAGTAGGAAATACAGACAGAGGGATTGAGTTTCAGAGATGACCTGTTGTATAAATGAAGGACTGGGAGTAATGGAAAACTCTTGCATTAGAGAGCTGGACAGAAATGGGATGAGAGTTTGTTGCTAGACGAGGGCTACGTAACTGAGAAGGAGAGTTGAGATGAAAAGCCTTTGACTCCACGCTATTGAGAAGAGCTGTATGTGGCGGGCCTCCCCACACATGAGAGCTGTACTCTATACATGGGCGAATAAAACCCGTGTATAAAGTTAATAACTGTGCAGGGGTAAAGAAGGTACGGAGTCGGCTTAGCACACCCAATCTCTTGGAAGCAGATTTTAAAAGAGATGCAATATGATCTTTCCAAGGTAAGTCCTGAGTGAATGAAACCCCAAGCATGTTCAAGGATGGTGCAAGATTGAGCTGCATATTATTAAACTTTAGTGGGTACCCCTGTGGAAGTTTTGTCTGATTGATAGGTGTAAAAACTGAGTCTTTGATGCATTAAAAAACGAAATTATTTTTACCCCGATCAGAGATACGAGCCAAGTCAGACATTAGGTGTGTCACAGCCTCATTCCTTGTTTGTTGAAGTAACTGCTGAGATGGACGTTGTGGGAACCAAATGGAAAGGTGAAGGGTGGAATTATCAGCGTATGAGTGGATAGGATTAGATGTACAACTTAGATCATTGATGAATAAAAGGAAGAGGGTTGGTGAAAAGACAGACTCCTGAGGAAAACCACTGTTGATAGATTTAGGAGAAGAACGATGGCCGTCTACAACAGCGGCAATAGAATGACCAGAAACGAAGCTATAGACGAAGGCACACATATAGGGATAGAAACCGTAAGAGGGCAGTTTGGAAATTAAAGATTTATGCCAAACTCGATCGAAATCCTTTGAGATTTCAAGTGCAATGACTAAGCTTTCGCCAAAGTCCCGAAAGGAGGATGACCAGGAGTCTGAAAGGTAGGAAAGAAGATGGCTAGTGGAGTGTCCCTGACGGAACCCATCCTGATGATCAGAAAGCAGATTGTGATAGGAAAGAGGCTTTAACATTTTCCTGTTAAGAATAGACTTGAAAACTTTTGGGACACAGGTTGTTAAAGCATTTGGACGATAGTTAGAGGGTTGGGAATGGTCACCCTTCTTTGGGACTGGCTGAATGAGAGCAAACTTCCAGCAAAGAAGGAAAGGTACAAGGTGAAAGACAAAGGTGAAAGAGTTTACCTGGGCAGAGTGTAAGCACAGAAACACAGTTGTTGGGGACAACAGGAGGAACTCCATCAGGCCCATATGCCTTGTTAGTATTGAGGCCAGTGATTGCAGAAAATACATCAGCTGAAGACATTTTAATGTCAGCCCTGAGGAAGTCAGAGGGTGGAAGTGATGGAGGAACAGCACTGGAATCGTCTTAGGTGGAATTGGAGGAGAAAGTCTGAGCGAAGAGATCTGCTTTATCTGCTTTATCAGTAGAAGAAAGAGACACAGAGCCATCAGAGTAGAAGAAAGAGGAGGGAATGATGATAGAGGAGGGTAAACTTGTTAGAAAGGTTTTTGGCAAGGTGCCAAGAAGCGAGAGAGAAGAATTCGAGCTTGGAGAGATGAGAGCATTTAGTATGGATGAAATTATTTTTAGCAGAGCGAAAAACATACTTAGCACGATTCCATGCAGAAACATAAAAAAGATGTGACTCAAGGGGTTGGGATCAAGGACGTCATTTGGGGGGGCAGCGAGGGGAGCTGAGGGCTCCCCCAAAGCATTGTGAGGAGGGCCTCCAAATCAACTACAGGATTAATAAAAAAAAAAAAATATATAAGGTTGACATCGTGAAATTAAAAATAATTTGTGTTTAGCCTCAATACGTTTTGAGTGAAATATATATATATATATATATAATATATATATATATATATATATATATATATATATATATATATATATATATATATATATATATATATATATATATATATATATGTGTGTGTGTGTGTGTGTGTGTGTTCTTACCCTAATTGTATCTTTTACAGGAATGAGTCAAGCTCGTACTGTCCCGTGTCTTAAACCATATTTATCGTACATATCCTTAAATTTGTGAATTGTTTTGGCATTTACACTATTTCATTCGGTAGTGCATTCCATTGATCAATTGCTCTGTTTGGGAAACTGAATTTCCTTACGTCTTTATCACCTCTCTTCTTATGCAGTTTTTTGCAGTGTCCTCTTGCTGATGCTTCTCCATATGTTAAGTAATCATTTATGTCTATTTTCTCCTTCCCCTGATATGCACTTATATAGCATTATCATGTCACCTCTTTTCCTTCTCTCCTGTAGTGTTGGTAGATTCAGTTTATTTAGTCTTTCTTCGTAGCTTAGGTCCCTTAAGCTTGATATCCATCTTGTAGCGGCCCTTTGAACTTTTTCAATCTTGTCTATGTGTGTGTGTGTGTGTGTGTGTGTGTGTGTGTGTGTGTGTGTGTGTAATAATCACAATAATTTACTAGGTATATTAAACGATGTCAATGTAAATATGTTACTAGCCCTCTGTTCAGTTAACTTCTGTAATGAGAGCTGCCTTTTTATTATTATTCTGGCTATCATTAATAACTTTTATTCATCTTAGGAACTACGTAAAACAAAAGTTAGATCAACCAGAATGAATTGATATCAGTTGTTGGAAGACATATCAAGGACTGTGAATTTGTGCTGAAGCACAAGCAACCAAGTACTCGTCAAAAAAGGAACAGATGGCTATTCTTGTGCATTAAAGTACTTGTCGAAAAAGGAACAGATAGTTATTCTTGTGCGGTACTTTAGTGGGGGTATTGTGAAGGAGCGATGTCATTGGAACCTATCACATGGAAAAGGTTGATGCTGCAACTTTAGTTGATTTTATATAGAGGAGATAGAACAATTTGGTTTAATTTGGTCTAACTGTGTGGCTCAGTGTTATGATGGTGCCGGTGTAATGAGGTGGATGCTTTAGCGGGGTTCAAGCAAGACTATGGGATAAAATTCCCCAAGCAGTATGCATACATTGCCATGCACACAGGCTGAAATTGGGACTGGGCGACTGCATAAAGAATACCAGTGGCCTCTCCTTCATTTTTTTCAATTATTAACACACTTGCTACACATTTATTAAGCAGTAACTGGGGAACCAACTTTTCATGAGAGGCACAGAAAGCAGAAGATATTCAGGTTTTGACACTAGAAAGACCTACTATAACTAGATGGTCGTACCATTATAGGTCAGTATCAAAGGATAAGCTTCGCTATGGAAGTTTGCTATCAGTGCTTCATAGAGTTTCAGAGGGCTCTGATTCAGAAGCTGTGGCAGAAGCAAATGGACTGTACAAAAAGTTAGTTTTCCAGGTTCGTAATGGATCTACATATTACCGAACAGGTCCTTAAGAGTTACCAATAGTTTGTCAGATCAGCTTCAAGCAAAAGGAAGCCTTACTATCTGAAGCTTGCTTTCTCATACAGTCAACTGTTAAGGAAATGCAGGTCTTGAGAACGGACGAGGCTTTCTCTGATACTTTTGACAAAGCTAAAGATTTTGCTTCAGCATATGAGGCAGATACCAGCTTGGAAAATTCAAATCAATTGAGCAGACCTAAGCCTAAGAGAATTCAGAAGGTACCATCAGGACTAAAGAGTTTCTTAAATGATTCAGCTCTAGGAAAGTAAATTGGTGAATACTTGTATTATCCAAAGATTGAAATCAAAAGAACCTATTTTTGACAGATTTCTGTCACAGCTTGATATTCACTTCACACAAAACATGTCCCTAATAGAAGAAAAGAATGCACTTGATTGCAGTTCCAGAGACTTTTCTAGAATAAGAGAAGCTTTCTATTATTGTACAGTCTTACAAAGATATATACACAGATGAAATTCTTCTAGTTTCCCAAATATCCATTGCAAAAAGACATTTTCTAAGTAAGAGTGACAAGCCAAAGAATCTGTTTTAATTATATGACCTCAAACCATTAGATTGTGCGTATTCAGAAATAGTGAAAATTATCAAAATTCCTCTCATTCTTCCAGTAACTACTGCAGGCAATGAACGACTTTTTTCAGTACTTAGCTTAGTCAAGACATATCCAAGAACCTCAGTGAGAAATGATCGCTTAAGTGACTTGCTACTTATGGCCTCAGAAAAGAAACTTGTTAAAAATCTTAACTTTTAACATCCTGGTTGATAGCTTTGCAAAGCAAAGATCACGGAGATACTTACTGTTGCAGTAGTTTATTCATTTTCAATGCAATAAATATACTTAGTGTAATTTTCAATTTCCTCTAATGAGTTCTTAAATTATTATACTCTTCTTACGTGAGTCTCTTCGAAATTTAAAAACAATCATTTTATTTTCTCCCATCTCTTAGTGTACAGCTTACTTTTTCACATTACTTTTTATGGTTCATGGTATTTTGTGGGCTAGTAAGCTAAAAGCTTTCCATTTTTAATTCAATTACAACTTTTCATCTTTTCATTCTCAATTTTATATTATTTATCTTCTCCTTAGGCTGTAAAAATGAAGTCAGTTTCAGCTTTCACCAATACAAATATTGCTATTTGATTCTGTTATCTAAGGTCATTAGCATATAATGCAGTGATTTGTACTTTACCATGAACTCTAAATAACATATTCAACTTCACACAGAAATACTGCCAATGCTAGAATATCCAATAGTGTTTCTTTCAGGAAGTAATTAGTTTAACAAAGTATTTAAATACAGTTATTTGTTTACCGCTTTAATTCTCTAAACACAGCTTTGCACATGGCTTCAAAATGCTCGCTAGCCACCCCACCCACGTGGGGAGAGGTCGGAGTAGGGGGGGCCTCCTAAATAACCTGTCCCCCCCCAAGGAAAATTGAAATGACGTCCCTGGGTGTGATGGCTCTGGTAACTTTTATAGGCCTCTCCTTGTTGCGGACAGCATTAGAACAAGCGCAATTAAACCAAGGCTTTCTTGCATTAGTCGAAGGATATGAGAATTGAGTGTATGCTTCCATGCCAGAGAAAATAAACCTTCGTAATGCATAAGGCACACTCAGATGGCTCCCGGCCATGGAAGCAATAATCATTCCAGGGAAAATCAAAGAACTACTAACTGATGGCCTCCCAGTCTGCAGCTACCAAGTGCTGCAATCGACGTTTTCTTTGGAGGATCCATAGGCTGTACAGGGAGCCATAGGACAAGTTAAGGTAATAAGGTTGTGGTCAGAGGAGCCCAACGGAGAGAAAAGATTGACGGAGTATAACCAGAAGGATTAGTTGTAAGGAAGAGGTCAGGCACGTTGGAGCTCTCTCCAAGGTGATCAGGGATCTGGGTAGGGTGTTGCTCTAGGTCATTAAGAATAGATATATATATATATATATATATATATATATATATATATATATATATATATATATATATATATATATATATATAAATATATATATATATATATATATATTTTCACTGTCATTTAAAATGTCAGGACCAACTGCCTAGCCTCCAGGCTCCTACTGCAACTCCCCTTGGGACAACGTAGGATTGGATGATGGATATATATATATATATATATATATATATATATATATATATATATATATATATATATATATATATATATATATTGTTACATAGCCTATGATTTCATCATCCTTTGTATAATTCTAATGTACAGTATGCTGCATGTTTGATCACGATTCGCCACGTGGCTTCCATAGTGACCAGGCTTGCGTGTTCTACCTCACTCCCCCTTCTCCCCCTTATAGTAGAGTAAGTCGTTCTTTCTGTTGTTCAGAGCAGGAGTGTCGGCTCTTCGTCCTCTGTGCTTCATTTGCGCATCCTTCTTACAAGTTGTATCAAGCTCTGCCGGCCCCTATATAATGAGCTCAATCTCTGCATTAATTGCCACTTAGATCTACTCCTCATTTTGTTCACATCTCTGTTCTTTCCTGTATAGTTTATTATTATTTTTGTGAGTGCTCAGGATGTCTCCAGCCATCTAGCTGCTGTTTAATTTGAGTATAACTGTTGTTACCATTTTTCTTGTACTATATGGCCTAAGGCGTTAATTCGTAGGCCTGGTAAAGTTTTTTTGATTCATGTAAAGTTTTTAATGTCAGCCAGTATTAGTAATATTTTGTATCTGTAATAATATTATATCTTACTTTAACTGAGCATTATTCGGTTTTCTCATTTATCAGGGCTGACTTAGATAAATTTGTTGTTCCTACATTCGTGTTAACAGAGGCTATTCCAGTTAACCATATATTTAATCGTTTTTGCAATTGCATTATCCTTATGAGTACTGAATGTTTAGTTGTTAGTTTGAGCATTAAACTTTAACTTGTAATTTTACCTAAATCTCTTGTTTTGAACCTGGAACTTTGCGGAACAGTAGTGATTTTAGTATTCTCACTTGAAGTGTTCATTATCTCTCTCTGTTCCGTAACATAAATTTGGCGACCTCTTCTCAGGATATTCAGGATATTATCAGCCAAGGATATTGCTTGATATTTTGTGACTGTGATTTATTCATGATGTCTACTATTACTACTCTT